>NC_041386.1:209067316-209084064 GCF_002162155.2 Triticum dicoccoides | reverse complement strand
GGATCCTCCTCTGGTGCGTTGCGAGGAGAGCGAGTGGTGGGAGAGATGGGAGATGGGGATCGGGCTGCGGGTCGAGGGGGCGGGCTAGCAGGCCAATGGAGGAGAAGGAACACACAAGGCTCTAGGCGGCGCTGGGAGGATCGGGCGCAGCGCGTCGCTGGAGGGAGTACGAGGGGAATCGGGCACAGGGCTGGCGGCGCAAGGGAGTAGAGAGGAGGGGGTGCAGGGGATCGAGTGAGGGAGCGCTAGGGTTAGACGGGGAGTGGGCCTTGGGAGGCCGGCCCAGTATAGAGGGGCTGCGCCTAGGGGGAGGGCGTCGGCTGGGCCTAGAAGGAGAATGGGCCTGCTGCTCTCTCTCACTCCTCTCTGATTTACTTTAACAAAAAAACAAATAGAGAGAAGAAAGAAAGAAAAGAGAGGGTTAGGGAAAGAATATTTCAGAAAATAAATTATTCTTGGAGAGCCGGAACTTTGCACAAATCGAATAAAATGGTTTGGCAATATTTTAGAGATAGAAAAATAATTCAAGTTTGAATTAGATTCAAACTTGAGCCATTTTTGAATCCAACCAAAACAAGTCCAAAGGATCTGAAAATTGGGGGAGGTGTTCCTGGCACGGTCTAGAATTTATAGGAAAAAATGGACATTAATAGAGAAGGGGAAAATGGGACTATCAAAAGACAGGAAATAGAAGGAAAGGAGAAGGAGAAGATGCATGGGACGAAGGCATGGGGAAATATTTTGCAAGTGTGTTCATGGGTGATTCGGAAAATGGAATATTTAATATAGCTCCCTAATATCGGGAGGAAATGTTATAAAGAGAACTCACCATGTGAATTCCCTCAATTTAAATGGACCGAAGATCCATACGATTTATTTAGTTGATATGAGATGCAAAGATTAATGACATGATGGCATGATGACATGATGCAATGCACATGATGCAACGAACCAAAACAAATCACACGACAACACTCAGAAACATGGAAGGCGTCTGAAGCTCCGGTCTTGGGGCGTCACAACACTCCACCACTACGAAAGGATCTCGTCCCGAGATCTAGAATGGCACCGGAGGAAAAAACGGAAGAGAAAGAGAAGACGTAAAAGTAAGTTGCTTCTTTGACAAACGAGTGAAACCAAAGAACCTTGCAAGGTTGAGCAAATTGAAAGAAAGAAAGCAACGGCGATGAACAAAGTTGAAAGCACTCGGTTAAGAAAGAGGAATAAGAAAGAACCAATTCGGGTAGCACTCCGTTGAAAAGAGATGAAAGACTTGTTAAGATGAAAGAACTTGAGCAGAGGACACAACACTCCGGTTAAATGGATAAACCAAGAAAAAAACACGATCATGGCAAAACAAGAAGATGGGTTGAAGAGAGCAACATCACAATGCCTCCGGAACAAAAGTAAGAATGGAATGGAATGAACGAAGGGAAACACGATCTTGAGAGAGCACGCTTACAACAAATGCTAGAACGGAGTTGTTGGAAAACAAACAACGAAAAGAATAATCTTGATATGGTCTTATGGAATACATCTCAAATTATGAGGTGACAACCTACCACTCACGGGAAGAAGAATTGGATTGATATGAACAAGGAGACGAGAAAGTATTTCACTGGGAGGATAAAAGAAGAACTTGGGTCATTTATAAACACCATAATTAGCAACCATCCTTAGGGAAAGCTTTAGGTGAAATATAACCCAAGCTAACTCCAATGAAGAAAATGATGGATTTAAAATATCTCATCCTTGACAACATGTGAATCATGAAGCATGAACTGAAATTATCAAGAATGGCATAATACCACCTCCAATGATACGGAAGAAAGAATTGCACTCCGAATTACAATATGAAGAAAAGCTTGAGCTTCTTAGGAAAGAATCTTGATGAAAAAAAAGTTGGAGAAGGAATTAAATCCTTGATGGACCATTATGTAGAACCTCCATGAAGAACTCCGTTAAACAAAAGAATGATCAAACGGAAAGAAAGGGTAGTTGAAAACACAAGGTGGAGCCTTGTAAAGATTTAGATAGATCTTCGTGATTACATAGTTGAAAGAGGTTGGAACCCCGGGAAAAAGATAAAATGAAACAAATGAAACCGAGAATTTGAAGGGCCTCCAGAATAAAGAATTAAACATTAGGATGAAACAAGAATAAGAATTATGTTATGCGTATCCTTCAACAATTTAATTGCTGACAAGCAACGGATTTGGCATACTACTTATCCTCGTAGAAAGATTAAGATAGATGTAGCGCAAACTTGAGAAAGTCTTCAACGATCCACCGGTAGAATTTGAAAAGCACGAATGCATAGATATGATACACGAAGGAAGAAAACTCTTGAACGAACCACCGTAAGAATTGAAAAGAACGATTAAAACATGAAGACACACCGGGAAGAATTAGCAATTAAACGAAGATGCTTGACAGAATTTAGATACAAGAGGACGAATAGGTCACGAGCTTAATAGAGAATATTTGAATGATGTACCGGTAAGATTTGGGGAACGAGAGCTGAAAGCTGAGAATGAATAATCCCGAAATGATGGCCTTCGGAGAATCAAACTTAGCAGAATCTCGAATTGTTCCGGATAGCTGAGAAGAATTGCCACATTCAAAACAATTATGAGGGGATGACATGTAGCTAGAACCATGAATCTCCGAGAGAGTGGATAGAATATGGAGGAAAAATTCTTCTTCGGTCTTCAAATGTTGAGAATGACGACGAGAAGCACCACCAAGAATTATTTAGACACTCCGGAAGAATCAAAACGAAGAGGTTGAGCCAACAATGAAAAAAAATTGACAGATCTTGGAGAAATACATATGACTGATGATAACTCATTCTTACGTCAAACTTCAAAAGAATTTTGGATAGCTCCGGGAAAATAAGAAGAGTCAGGTAAGATCCTGGAAAAGACCTGTGGGTTAGGGCCCACTAAAAAGAAACACCGTTGAATGATTCAAAAGAGAGAAGCACCGGTTGAATTAAATGACTTTAATGAGGGAACATCCTCAAAAGAGTTTGAACGAAAGCAGAATGTAAGCACGAATCTTCGAGATATCTTCAGCACTCCGGAATAAATGAATAGCGAGAAATGAATGGTTATGAGGTGCACCGGCAAGAGAAGGCATTTGAAACGAGGAAAACGGATATGATCAACACCAAAAGCTTGATTTGAAACCATCAGAGAAGACAAGAATGAAGAAAGATGAACTTGAAGCTCCCTTAGCATCTTCGTGAGAATCACCGGATAAGAACATTGACGGAAAAGAATGGAAAGACTTCACATCAATAAGATGGATACTTGATTAAGAAAACTGAGTCCTCGAAGAAAAAGGGTGGGTGGGTGGGAAAACAAAGACAACTTGGAGAGGGATGAAACAAACACCGTTGAGAAGAACTGATACTTGATCAAGTGGATGTTGAAACGAACGGATTCACTTGAAGAGAAACACACCGGTTGAAAAGAATTGACAAGACAATCTCGATGATCAAGAAGGATTGGTATTCACATCGGAGTATGAGAACACCATTTGGGGAAAGGTATGGAATCAACACTTGACTCTGAAGAAACTCGAATACCACAACTCAAAACAAAAACAAAGGGTTGGCTTGCAGAATAAGCCGGAACAAACATATGATAGAGATTTCGTCCAAAGTTTTCGTGGTGGGGCCTACACGGGCTCGATCGTACAGCACCATCATGTACAAGGCAGTGCACATGACATACGAAGCGTCCCCGAGTCGGCATAGCCAAAGACACAACAAGACCACTGTAAAACCGACCGTGAATAGACGGACCACTAGACGTCGAACCCCAATTTCATATCATACATCTGTCGGAAAGATATCCTAAGAGCTACTTGAATTCCCACCTATGAAACTCCCGGACCTTTCCGGTTATGCAATCAGGTGTTGGGGATACAGGGGAAGCATAATATCTCACCCAAACTAGCAAATCCTACATCCAGCTGTATCCATCCTTCAACACATAACCAAGAAACCTTCGGAAATCATCTACCTCCACCTTCGAAAAGCATTCGTTATACAAGTTATGGTGATACTCCCGAACTCCCGCCCCAGTACTGGGTGGCATCAAGGTTATCTCACCAACGAACTGCATAAAAGAGATTTTCGATGTCGGCGTACTAAACTCAGGTATTCTAGAACTGCAACGATAAAATTATGACGACAACACCTTAGAGCTCAACTCCCCGGGACACTTCCACAAAACCCCTGACAGCAGGCACCAAGACAATGTTCTCATCATAAAACCATCGGAACGATTCCAAGATACGCGCGTGATCCTAAAATATTCTTTTTGTGAAATTTGAGAAGAGAAGAGTCAAAACTCTACGTCAGGATGCCTTACCAGAGCGATGAGGAGACTGGGAAGTAAAAAGAATTCCTAAACTCTCCGATATATAATTCCTAAAATGACTCAAAACATTTTTCTGGACTCAACTCGTCCTCTAATTCAATCAAGCAGTGGGGGCTCCTAAGGTCGGGGAAGGCTCTGATTACCAACTTGTAACGCCCTCGATGCGGCTATATCTCCCACGTGTCGAAGCACGACTTAGAGGCATAACCGCATTGAAAGTAATGTCGCAAGTGAGGTAATCTTCACACAACCCATGTAATACATAAGGGAAAGATACATAGTTGGCTTACAATCGCCACTTCACACAATTACATGAATAAAGCATTACATCATCCAAATACACTCAAGGTCCGACTACGGACCAAAATAAAAGAAGAACCCCAAATGCGACAAGGTCCCCGATCGACCCCAACTGGGCTCCACTACTGACCAACTAGAACGAAACAACACAAAGGACAAGATCTTCATCGAGCTCCTCCTGAGCTTGGTTGCGTCATCTGCGCGGACTCATCGGCACCTGCAAGCTGGTTTTGGAAGTATCTGTGAGCCACGAGGACTCAGCAATCTCGCACCCTCGCGATCAACATTATTTAAGCCTATGGTAAAGGTAAAGGCATGAGGTGGAGCTGCAGCAAGCGACTAGCATGTATGGTGGCTAACATATGAAAAAGAGAGCGAGAAGAGAAGGCAAAGCACGATCGATAAACTATGATCAAGAAGTGATCCTAGAACAACCTACGTCAAACATAACTCCAACATCGTGTTCACTTCCCGGACTTCGCCGGAAAGAGACTATCACGGTTACACACGCGGTTGATGCATTTTAAATAAGTTAAGGTTCAAGTTATCTACAACCGGACATTAACAAATTCCCATCTGCCCATAACCACGGGCACGGCTTTCGAAAGTTCAAATCCCTGCAGGGGTGTCCCAACTTAGCCCATGACAAGCTCTCACGGTCAACGAAGGAATAGACCTCCTCCCGAGACATTCCGATCAGACTCGGTATCCCGGTACAACAAGACATCCTCGACAATGGTAAAACAAGTCCAGCAAGACCGCCCGATGCGCCGACATCTTGATAGGAGCTGCACATATCTCATTCTCAGGGCAACACCGGATGAACACTACGTACAGCTAAAACCAGCCCTCAAGTTTCCCCAAGGTGGCGCCGCAAGTGGCTCTAGTTTGGACCAACACTTAGACAAGCACTGGCCCGGGGGGGTTAAAATAAGATGACCCTCGGGATGTGCGACTCCCAAGGGAAAAAGGCTAGGTGGCAAATTTTAAAACCAAGGTTGGGCCTTGCTGGAGGAGTTTTATTCAAAGCGAACTGCCAAGGAGTTCCCATTATAACCCAACCGCGTAAGGAACGCAAAATCCGGGAACATAACACCGATATGATGGAAACTAGGGCGGCAAGAGTGGAACAAAACACCAGGCATAAGGCCGAGCCTTCCACCCTTTACCAAGTATATAGATGCATTAATTAAATAAGATATATAGTGATATCCCAACAAGTAAACATGTTCCAACAAGGAACAACATCTCCATGTTCCAACAAGGGACAAACTTCAATCTTCACCTGTAACTAACAACGCTATAAGAGGGGCTGAGCAAAGCGGTAACATAGCCAAACAACGGTTTGCTAAGACAAGGTGGGTTAGAGGCTTGGTTCAACAATATAGGAGGCACGATAAGCAAGTGGTAGTGTAACACCCTCGATGCGACTATAGCTCCCACGTGTCGAGGCACGACTTAGAGACATAATCGCATTGAAGGCATATGTCGCAAGTTAGGCAATCTTCACAACATCCCATGTAATATGATAATAAAAAGGGATATAACATAGTTGGCTTACACTCGCCACGTCAATCAAGTACATAAATAACATTACATCATCCAAAAACTCATGGCCCGACTACGGCGCCAAAATAAAAGAGAACCCAATATGCGACACGGTCCCAATCACCCCCAACTGCGCACCACTACTTATCATCGAGAAAGGAAACATAGTATCGTTGAGAGTCTTTGTCGAACTCCCACTTGAGCTCATACGCGTCTCCTGGAGCGGAATCATCAGGCCCTGCATCTGGTGTAATAGTAATTTGTGAGCCACAGGGACTCAGCAATCTCGCACCCTCGTGATCAAGACTATTCAAGCTTGTAGGTAAGGCGAGGTAAAATATGAGTGGAGCTGCAGCAAGCGACTAGCAAATATGGTGGCTAACTTATCCGCAAAAGAGAGCGAGAAGAGGAGGCAAAGCATGAGCGAGAAGCTAGAGAACAACCTGCGCAAACATTACTCCAACACCGTGTCCACTTCCCGGACTCCGCCGAGAAGAGGCCATCACGGTAACACACTCAGTTGATTCATTTTAATTAAATTAAGGTTCAAGTTGTCTACAACCGGACATTAACAAATTCCCATCTGCCCATAACTACGGGCATGGCTTTCGAAAGTTCAATCCCTGCAGGGGAGTCCCAACTTAGCCCATGACAAGCTCTCACGGTCAACAAAGGAATAGACCTCCTCCCAAGACATTCCGATCAGACTCGGTATCTCGGTAACTCAAGACACTTCGATAGGTTAAAACAAGACCAGCAACACCGCCCGAATGTGCCGACAAATCCCGATAGGAGATGCACATATCTCTTTCTCAGGGCACACTCAGATGAGCAAGACATCGGGTAGGCCAGCCCAGAGTTGCCCCTGGTAGCCCCGGACATCGCTCGGTTGGACCAACACTCAGAGGAGCACTGACCCAGGGGGGGTTAAAATAAGATGACCCTTGAGTCTGCAGAACCCAAGGGAAAGAAAAGGCTAGGTGGCGAATGGTAAGACCAATGTTGGGCATTGCTGGAAAAGCTTTAATCAAGGCGAACTATCAAGGGGTTCCCATTATAACCCAACCGCGTAAGGAACACAAAACCCAGGAACATAACACCGATATGACGGAAACTAGGGCGGCAAGAGTGGAACAAAACACTAGGCGAGAGGCCGAGCCTTCCACCCTTTACCAAGTATATAGATGAATTAAGATAACAAGGCAATATAATGATATCCCCAACAAGTAAATAAATGTTCCAACAAGGAACGGCCTCCAATCTTCACCTGCAACTAGCAACGCTATAAGAGGGGCTGAGCAAAGCGGTAACATAGCCAATCAACGGTTTGCTAGGACAAAGGTGGGTTAGAGGTTTGACATGGCAATTTGGGAGGCTTGCAAGCAAGTGGTAGGCATCGTAGCAATGGCACAGCAAAAGAGCGAGCGACTAGCATAGCAAAGATAGTAGTGATTTCGAGGGTAGGATCATCTTGCCTACACAGTTGTCAGAGTTGACTGGATCCTCAAAAGCAAACTCAACGGGCTCCTTGTTAGCGCACTCGTCTCCCGGCTCTACCCAAACAAGACAAACAAGCAACAAGGACACAATCAACCACGTGCAAACTCAAACAACACGATGCAAAGATGATATGCTATGCGGGATGCGATGCGGGATGCAAAATGCAAGATATGACAGGAAATGCATGAAGCTGGCCTCAACTTGGAATTCCAAGGGTGCCACTGGAAAGATGAGATGAAATCGCTTGAAACGATATAAAGAACGCCGGAATCGGAGTTACGGTTTGGAAATGGCAAGCGTTTCAAAAATGACACCGGTCTGCGATTTACAGCAAGTAGGCATCTAAATGCAACGAGATGAACATGCTACAGCACCCAAACATGACAACAAAATACATGGCAGGGATGCACACAAGATGCTTAACAAAAGTATAGCACTGGGCTACGGCCAATTCATCCATTAACAGGTTCAAACAAGCATGGCAAAAACACAAATGGTAAACAGATCTCAGACTTAGTGAAATTAACACTTGTCTGGAATTTCAGATCATATAGCCCTCTTCGGAGCAACAAAACAACATGCTATAGGACCTGAACATGACAAAGAAAGACATGGCATGGAGCTACTCAACAAGCTTAGCAAAAGTCCCTTAGTGACCTTGAGCCAAAAGGGATCACAAAATATACTAACAAGCACACGAACATAGCAAAAACATAATCAGTTTTCAGACAGTGAAAACTGGGTCATGCTGAAACATAACTCATGAAGGCATGTTTACAAGCTCGATGCGCTCACCACGGTGCAAGTCATGGCAAGACAAGCATACATCCCTTAAGAAGGCACAAAATGCAAGCTAGACATGGCAAGAACAATGGTATAGCATGCACGGATCAACTACAATAACATCGGCAAAATCGCAAACAAGTTGACGATCTGCCCAGATTCGCAACGAAGCAAAAGTAGAGCTCGATTGACTCAAGCTAGGGTGCTCCATAATTGCAAACAAAGACATGTATGCATATAGCACTACAATATTAACAAAACTCCCTTACTGATCATCCTCAAAAGAGGCACGGATCACTAGGAAACAACATGAACATATGGCATCATGAGATAAACAATCCCAGGACTTAGTGAAAATACTAAGTCCCTGAAAACAAAATTAGCAAGTGCACCACTTTGCAAGCTTGCACAAGTCACCACACACATCCTAAAAATACATGGGTTGCACCTCTGGAAAGATGACAAAACCCTTAATAAAACATATGAAGAACTCACGGGCCTATCATGCACACATTAATCATGGCAAAAATGACAAAAGTGCTAAACGGAGTAACAGATCTGACAATTAACTCAAGTAGCCCTCTTCTAACATCATTTCGGGCATCAAGATGAGCTCAAATGAAAATGATGTACTCTTTGAGATGAACATTTTGATATGCTATATGCATGAATCGGAGCTACGGATGCAAAGTTACGGAGCCGCGAACAGGAGCATATGGACTAAAAATTCTGGGACTTAGAGAAAAAAATTAGGTCAACCCTGAAAACAGATCTGGATCGGGGCGACGTGCGAACCGAGGTGGCCGGGCTCTCGCCGGAGCTCCTCGCCGGAGGAGGAGGGAGGGCCGGCCGGGGCTTGCCGGAGATGGGGAGAGGAGGCCGGCCGGAGTCGGGGCGTCGCCGGCGACCTCCTGTGGCGGCGGCGGCTCACGCTGCGGCGGCGAGGGCCTGCGGTGGCACACGACGGCGGCGGCGGGGGCCCGCGGTGGCGCGCGGCGGCCGGCGCGGTGGTGGCGGCCGGCGGGGCGCAGAGCCAGGTGGCGGACTGAGGAGGCAGGCGGCGGGGCGCGCGTGGGCCTCGGGGGCCCGGCTCGGGCCTCCCGGGCCGGCGGTGGGAGGCGGCGGCGAGCTGATAGGTGGTGGGCGTGGAGTGGCTGGCGGTGGCGGCAGACGTTGTCCGGCTCCACCCGGACATGTCTACAGCGGCGGATCTGGGATTTTTTTAGGGTTAGGGGGGAGAGGATCCGCGAATTTAGAATGGGGGGGGTGTATATATAGGCCTAGAGGGAGCTAGGAGAGTCCAAATGAGGTGCGGTTTTTGGCCACGCGATCGTGATCGAAAGCTCTAGGACATGGAGCAGAGTTTGGTGGTTTTGGGCCAAATTGGAGGGGTGTTGGGATGCAACACACATGAGGCCTTTTCGGTCCCTCAGATAACCGTTGGAGTATCAAACGAAGTCCAAATGGTACGAAACTTGACAGGCGGTCTACCGGTAGTAAACCAAGGCCGCTTGGCAAGTCTCGGTCCAATCTGGAAATGTTTAATCCCCACACACGAAAGAAATCTAGAAAATACCATCGGAGGAGAACGAAGCGCCGGAATGCAAAACGGACAACGGGGAAAATGCTCGAATGCATGAGATGAATACGTATGTAAATGCAATGCACATGATGACATGATATGAGATGCATGACAACGACAACAACACACGGAGACAAAGACCCAAACCCAAGAAAATAAATTAACTTAACGCCGGAAACGGCAAGAGTTGGAGTACAAATAGGGAAAGTTACATCCGGGGTGTTACAACACTCCACTACTACGAAAGGATCTCGTCCCGAGATCTAGGACTGAAAGAACGCCGGGTAGTCAGAACGGAGGTGATCCTCGCGTTCCCAGGTAGCTTCACGGTCAGAATGGTGTGACCACTTGACTTTGAGAAATTTGATTGACTTGTTGCGAGTCTTGCGTTCAGTCTCTTCAAGAATAGAACTGGGTGCTCACGATAAGAGGGATCTTCTTGGAGCTCAATGTCCTCGAAGTTGACGGTGCGGTCAGGAGTCTTGAAGCACTTTCGAAGCTGAGAGACATGGAACACGTCATGAACATTTGCAAAGTTTGAAGGAAGCTCGAGTTGATAGGCGAGGTCGCCTCTCTTGCTGACAATCTTGAAAGGTCCCACGTATCTAGGGGCAAGCTTCCCTTTGATACCGAAGCGACGAGTACCTTTCATAGGAGAGACGCGGAGGTAAACATGATCTCCGATCTCGAAAGCCAAATCACGGTGCTTACTATCATAGTAGCTCTTCTGGCGGGATTGGGCTGCTTTGAGATTATCACGAATGACTTTGCACATTTCTTCTGCTTCTGTAATTAAGTCATTACCCAAAAGCTGACGTTCACCGGTTTCAGACCAGTTGAGAGGGGTACGGCACTTCCTTCCATACAGAATTTCAAGAGGGGCCTTGCCCGAACTTTCTTGAAAACTATTGTTGTAGGAGAATTCAGCATAAGGAAGACAATCCTCCCACTTCATGCCGAAGGAGATCACACAAGCCCTGAGCATATCTTCAAGAATCTGGTTGACACGCTCGACTTGACCGCTTGTTTGAGGATGGAAAGCTGTGCTGAAGCGGATGTTAGTGCCCATGGCCTTCTGAAAAGAATCCCAAAACTTCGAGGTAAAGATGCTGCCACAGTCTGAAGAGATCACTTGAGGAATACCGTGCAGAGAGACAATGCGAGAGGTATAGAGTTCCGCCAATTGAGCTGCAGTGATCTACTCTTTGATAGGCAGAAAATGAGCCACTTTGGTGAGTTTGTCGATGACAACAAATATAGCATCATTGCCACGCTTGGAATTTGGAAACCCAGTCACGAAGTCCATCTCAATGTGGTCAAACTTCCATTCTGGAATGGCAAGAGGTTGGAGGAGACCTGCTGGCCTTTGGTGTTCTGCCTTCACTCTTCTACAGACATCACATTCATTCACGAATTGAGCGATCTCACGCTTCATTCGAGTCCACCAATAAGCTTGCTTAAGGTCCTGATACATCTTCGTGCTCCCAGGGTGGATGGAGAGGAGAGAATTGTGAGCCTCATTCATGATCACTTTACGTAGGTCACCTTTGGGTACAACAATATGATCCTCGAAGAAGAGAGTGTCCTTGTCATCAAGGCGGTAGAACTTGTACTTGGACTGACTCTTGGCAATCCCAATCTTCACCTTTTTCACCATAGCATCAAGAAGCTGGGCTTGGCGAATCTGGTCTTCTAAGGTAGGAGAGACTTGAAGGTTGGCGAGGAAACCTTGAGGAACAACTTGCAGATTAAGCTTGCGGAAAGCTTCACAAAGCTCGGGTTGATAAGGCTTGAGAATCAGACTGTTGCAGTAGGCCTTTCTGCTCAATGCGTCAGCAATCACATTGGCCTTGCCTGGAGTGTACTCAATACTCGGATTATACTCATGAATCATTTCGACCCATCGAGTTTGCCTGAGGTTGAGATTAGGCTGAGTGAAGATGTACTTGAGACTCTTGTGATCAGTGAAAATATCCACTTTTCTTCCCAATAGAAGATGTCTCCAAGTCAAAAGAGCATGCACAACTGCCGCCAACTCGAGATCATGAGTGGGCTAGTTCTTCTCATTAGGCTTCAACTGGCGAGATGTATAAGTAACAACTTGCTTCTCTTGCATTAATACTACGCCAAGACCTTGGAGAGAGGCATCACAAAAGACCTCGTACGGCTTGGATTCATCAGGCGGAGTCAGAACTGGAGCAGTGATCAACTTCTCTTTCAAAGTGTTGAAAGCAATGTCACACTCTGGAGACCAAACGTACTTGATGTGCTTCTGAAGAAGATTAGAGAGAGGCTTCGTGATCTTAGAAAAGTTTTCAACGAATCTTCGGCAATAGCTTGCGAGACCGAGAAAACTGCGGAGTTGCTTCACATTCTGAGGAGGTTCCCAATTCATAATTGCAGACACCTTCTCAGGATTCACGGCAATGCCCTTGGCAGAGATGATATGACCAAGATAAAGAACCTCATCAAGCCAAAATTCACACTTCGAGAACATGGCGTAGAACTGATGTTCCCTGAGCTTATCAAGAACCAAACGCAAGTGTTTGGCATGATCTTCCTTGTTCTTCGAGAAAACCAGAATGTCGTCGAGATAGACCAAAACGAAGTCATTGGTGTAGGCGTTGAAGATGAAGTTCATCATGTGAGAGAATGTTGGAGGAGCGTTGGCGAGACCAAAAGACATGACAGTGTATTTCATAAGAACCAAAGCTTGTTCTGAATGCTATCTTGGGAATATCTTCTTCACGAATGCGAATCTGGTGATAACCCATAAGGAGATCAAGCTTGGAGAATACTTGGGCACCTTTGAGTTGTTCGAACATCTCATTGATGTTGGGAAGTCGGTATTTGTTCTTGATGGTCTTCTTGTTCACTGGACGGTAATCAACACAAAGTCGGTCTGTTCCATCCTTCTTCTTCAGAAAAAGAACACCACAACCCCACGGAGAAGAACTAGGCCGGATGAGACCCATTTTCTCTTGCATGTCGAGTTGCTTCTTCAGCTCTTTCAACTCTTTAGGTCCGAGCTTGTAAGGACGTTTGCACACAGGTTCCGTGCCAGGCTCAAGATCAATAACGAATTCAACTGGCCGGTGCGGAGGCATTCCTGGGAGCTCTTCCAGAAAGACGTCTTGATATTCGCAAACGACTGGAATTTGAGAGATGGCATCCAATTCACCCTTCTCATTGAGAGAAAACAGACGGATAGTATCCTCACGAGCGGCAAAGACAATTACATCCTCAGACGAATGAGTCAATTGAATCTGCCTGGCTGCACAATCAAGCTGGGCCTTGTGCTTAGAAAGCCAATCCATTTCGAGAATAAGATCAATATCTGTGTTACCAAGCACCATAGGAGAAGAAAGGAACTTGTAGTCGCCCAATGTGATAGTAACATCCGGAGCCATCATTTTGGTGTTCATGAACAAACCCGGAGAAGAAACCGCTATCGGCTTAGGCAAATCAATAGTATGCACACCATGCATGGATGCAAAAGGCTTCGACAAAAATGATAAAGATGCACCAGTGTCAAAAAGAACTCTTGCGGAAATGTCATTAACAGGAAGGTTACCCATGATCACATCTGGTGATTCCTCTGCCTGAGCTGCATTCAGCAAGTTGACCTTGGCGGACTTGGGGTTATGCTTGACCACAGCTGTACTTTCCGATCTCACAGGAGGAGGAGGAGGAAGACGCCTCTGGTTGAAACACTTGTTGGCATAGTGACCCTTCTGTTGGCACTTGTTGCACGTGACCTCTGAAAGCGGACATTGATACGGAGCACTCGACCTTGGAGCTTGAGACGAAGTCTTGTTCTGAAAGCCAGGGTTGGGTGGGTGGGAAGAACCACTGCCACCTTTGCTCTTCTGTTGATACGGCTGATGGAACGGAGGAGGAGGAAGCCAGAACTTCTGCTGCTTGGCCACTTGAGTAGAGGAAGAAGGAGTAACATCTCTGACTCGCTTCTTGGAAGCATCACACCTCAACTGAGCAGCCTCTTGCTTCAGTGCCATGTTGTAGAACTCATCGTACCTCAAGGGCTCAAAGAGAACAAGAGTGAGCTGAATTTCTTCTCTGAGACCACCCCTGAACTGATATATCATGCTCTTCTCATCAGGGACGTCCTGCTTGGCAAAGCGGGCGAGCTTCTTGAACAACTTGTTGTAGTCATAGACAGACAAAGAGCCTTGCTTCAGATTGCGGAATTCCTCATGCTTGCTTTCAACCATGCTCTGCGGAATATGATGAGCTCGGAAATCTCGACGGAAATCATCCCAAGTGATAACACGTCCACCTCTGGAGTCTTGTACTGCTGGAACCATTCTGCAGCTTGATCTTTGAGTTGGAAGGAAGCGAACTTGACAAAGTCCTCAGGCCTAACGTTACTGCACTCGAAATGCTTGCACATATCCACAAGCCAATCGGCAGCATCGGTTGCCTCAACACAATTGCTGAAAGTCTTTGGCCCGTTAGCAAGGAATTGGTTGAGCATAGCAAAGTGACTCTGATTGCTGCCTTGATTCCCTTGACTGCCTTGATTGCGCTCTTGGAGAATTTGCATGATCAGCTGTGTGTTTGCATTGGTTGCGGCCATCACAGCTTGCCATGCCTCCGGAGGAGGTGGAGGTGGTGGCGGATCAGGATTCGGAGTCGTGCGCGTTGGAGGAGCCATCCTGAAGAGGTTGACCACCATTAGCACATTGACAGATAAATAATGAAGCTGAATCCAACGGAATGAAAATTGCAACATATAGTCTTCACATCCGAACAAAATGAACGAATACATTCCTCTTGAAATGGTCACATATCCATAAATTGAGAAGCCACGTAGAATTAAGGTAGAGAAATAAATCAACAAGGTACGGATCAAGAACGAATAATCGGTAAGAAATCCCAATCTCAAACCAATATCCGTGGAAGAAATACTAGAGCTACTAGAATTCCCACCTATGAAACTCCCGAACCTTTTCGGTTATGCAATCAGGTGTTGGGAATACAGGGGAAGAATAATATCTGACCCAAACTAGCAAATCCTACATCTAGCTGTATCCATCCTTCAACACATAACCAAGAAACCTTCGGAAACCATCTACCTCAACCTTCAAAAAGCATCTGTTATACAAGTTACGGCGATACTCCCGAAGTCCCGCCCAGTACTGGGTGGCGTCGAGGTTATCTCACCAACGAACTGCATAAAAGAGATTTTCGATGTCGGCATACTAGACTCAGGTATTCCAGAACTACAATGATAAAATTATGATGACAACACCTCAGAGCTCAACTCCCCGGGATACTTCCACTAAACCCCTGACAGGAGGCACCAAGACAATGTTCTCATCATAAAATCATCGGAACGATTCCAAGATACCCGCGTGATCCTAAATTTTTTTTAGTGAAATTTGAGAAGAGAAGAGTCAAAACTCTACGTCAGGATGCCTTACCAGAGCGATGAGGAGACTGGGAAGTAAAAAGAATTCCTAAACTCTCCGATATATAATTCCTAAAAGACTCAAAACATTTTTCTAGACACGACTCGGCCGCTAAAAGCGATCAAGCAATGGGGCTCCTAAGGTCGGGGAAGGCTCTGATACCAACTTGTAACACCCTCGATGCGACTATAGATCCCACGTGTCGAGGCACGACTTAGAGACATAATCGCATTGAAGGCATATGTCGCAAGTTAGGCAATCTTCACAACATCCCATGTAATATGATAATAAAAAGGGAGATAACATAGTTGGCTTACACTCGCCACGTCAATCAAGTACAAAAATAACATTACATTATCCAAACACTCATGGCCCGGCTACGGCGCCAAAATAAAAGAGAACCCAACATGCGACACGGTCCCAATCACCCCCAACTGGGCACCACAACTGATCATCGGGAAAGGAAACATAGTATCGTTGAGAGTCTTCGTCGAACTCCCACTTGAGCTCATACGCGTCTCCTGGAGCGGATTCATCAGGCCCTGCATCTGGTGTAATAGTAATCTGTGAGCCACAGGGACTCAGCAATCTCGCACCCTTGCGATCAAGACTATTCAAGCTTGTAGGTAAGGCAAGGTAAAATATGAGTGGAGCTGCAGCAAGCGACTAGAAAATATGGTGGCTAACTTATCCGCAAAAGAGAGCGAGAAGAGGAGGCAAAGCACAAGCGAGAAGCTAGAGAACAACCTGCGCAACATTACTCCAACACCGTGTCCACTTCCCGGACTCCGCCGAGAAGAGGCCATCACGGTAACACACTCAGTTGATTCATTTTAATTAAATTAAGGTTCAAGTTGTCTACAACCGGACATTAACAAATTCCCATCTGCCCATAACCGCGGGCACGGCTCTCGAAAGTTCAATCCCTACAGGGGAGTCCCAACTTAGCCTATGACAAGCTCTCACGGTCAACAAAGGAATAGACCTCCTCCCAAGACATTCCGATCAGACTCGGTATCTCAAGACACTTCGGCAGGTTAAAACAAGACCAGCAACACCGCCCAAATGTGCCGACAAATCCCGATAGGAGCTGCACATATCTCTTTCTCAGGGCACACTCAGATGAGCAAGACGTCAGGTAGGCCAGCCCAGAGTTGCCCCTGGTAGCCCCGGACATCGCTCGGTTGGACCAACACTCAAAGGAGCACTGGC
>NC_041386.1:209064744-209067027 GCF_002162155.2 Triticum dicoccoides | reverse complement strand
GATGACCCTTGAGTCTGCAGAACCCAAGGGAAAGAAAAGGCTAGCTGGCGAATGGTAAGACCAATGTTGGGCATTGCTGGAAAAGCTTTAATCAAGGCGAACTATCAAGGGGTTCCCATTATAACCCAATCGCGTAAGGAACGCAAAACCCGGGAACATAACACCTATATGACGGAAACTAGGGCGGCAAGAGTGGAACAAAACACTAGGCGAGAGGCCGAGCCTTCCACCCTTTACCAAGTATATAGATGCATTAAGATAACAAGGCAATATAATGATATCCCCAACAAGTAAATAAATGTTCCAACAAGGAACGGCCTCCAATCTTCACCTGCAACTAGCAACGCTATAAGAGTGGCTGAGCAAAGCGGTAACATAGCCAATCAACGGTTTGCTAGGACAAAGGTGGGTTAGAGGTTTGACTTAGCAATTTGGGAGGCTTGCAAGAAAGTGGTAGGCATCGTAGCAATGGCACAGCAAAAGAGCGAGCGACTAGCATAGCAAAGATAGTTGTGATTTCGAGGGTAGGATCATCTTGCCTACACAGTTGTCAGAGTTGACTGGATCCTCAAAAGCAAACTCAACGGGCTCCTCGTTAGCGAACTCGTCTCCCGGCTCTACCCAAACAAGACAAACAAGCAACAAGGACACAATCAACCACGTGCAAACTCAAACAACACGATGCAAAGATGATATGCTATGCGGGATGCGATGCGGGATGCAAAATGCAAGATATGACAGGAAATGCATGAAGCTGGCCTCAACTTGGAATTCCAAGGGTGCCACTGGAAAGATGAGATGAAATCGCTTGAAAATGATATAAAGAACGCCAGAATCGGAGTTACAGTTTGGAAATGGCAAGCGTTTCAAAAATGACACCGGTCTGCGATTTACAGCAAGTAGGCATCTAAATGCAACGAGATGAACATGCTACAGCACCGAAACATGACAACAAAATACATGGCAGGGATGCACACAAGATTCTTAACAAAAGTCTAGCACTGGTCTATGGCCAATTCATCCATTAACAGGTTCAAACAAGCATGGCAAAAACGCAAATGGTAAACAGATCTCAGACTTGGTGAGATTAACACTTGTCTGGAATTTCAGATCATATAGCCCTCTTCGGAGCAACAAAACAACATGCTACAGGACCTGAACATGACAAAGAAAGACATGGCATGGAGCTACTCAACAAGTTTAACAAAGTCCCTTAGTGACCTTGAGCCAAAAGGGATCACAAAATATACTAACAAGCACATGAACATAGCAAAAACATAATCAGTTTTCAGACTTAGTGAAAACTGGGTCATGCTGAAACATAACTCACGAAGGCATGTTTACGAGCTCGATGCACTCACCACGGTGCAAGTCATGGAAATACAAACATGCATCCCTTAATAAGGCACAAAATGCAAGCTAGACATGTCAATAACAATGGCATAGCATGCACGGATCAACTACAATAACATCGGCAAAATCGCAAACAAGTTGACGATCTGCCCAGATTCGCAACGAAGCAAAAGTAGAGCTCGATTGACTCAAGATAGGGTGCTCCATAATTGCAAACAAAGATATGGATGGATAGAGCACTGCAATATTAACAAAACTCCCTTACTGATCATCCTCAAAAGAGGCACGGATCACTAGGAAACAACATGAACATATGGCATCATGAGATAAACAATCCCAGGACTTAGTGAAAATACTAAGTCCCTGAAAACGGAATTAGCAAGTGCACCACTTTGCAAGCTTGGACAAGTCACCACACACATCCTAAAAATACATGGATTGCACCTCTGGAAAGATGAAAAAACCCTTAACAAAATATACGAAGAACTCACGGGCATATCATGCACACATTAATCATGGCAAAAATGACAAAAGTGCTAAACGGAGTAACAGATCTGACAATTAACTCAAGTAGCCCTCTTCTAACATCATTTCGGGAATCAAGATGAGCTCAAATGAAAATGATGCAATGGAATGAAATGATGTACTCTCTGAGATGAACATTTTGGTATGCTATATGCATGAATCGGAGCTACGGATGCAAAGTTACGGAGCCGCGAACAGGAGCATATGGACTAAAAATTCTGGGACTTGGAGAAAAAAATTAGGTCAACCCTGAAAACAGATCTGGATCGGGGCGGCACGCGAACCGAGGTGGCCGGGCTCTCGCCGGAGGAGGAGGGAGGGCCGGCCGGGGCTTGCTGGAGATGGGGGGAGGAGGCCGACCGGAGTCGGGGCATCACCGGCGACCTCATGTGGCGGCGGCGGCTC
>NC_041386.1:209054135-209064421 GCF_002162155.2 Triticum dicoccoides | reverse complement strand
AGGGCGCGGAGCCAGGCGGCGGACTGAGGAGGCATGCGGCGGGGTGCCCGTGGGCCTCGGGGGCCCGGCTCGGGCCTCCCGGGCCGGCGGTGGGAGGCGGCGGCGAGCTGACAGGTGGCGGGCGTGGAGTGGCTGGCGGTGGCGGCGGACGTTGTCCGGCTCCGCCCGGACACGTCCGGAGCGGCGGATCTGGGATTTTTTTAGGGTTAGGGGGACAGGATCCGCGAATTTAGAATGGGGGGTGTATATATAGGCCTAGAGGGAGCTAGGAGAGTCCAAATGAGGTGCGGTTTTGGCCACGCGATCGTGATCGAACGCTCTAGGACATGGAGCAGAGTTTGGTGGGTTATGGGCCAAATTGGAGGGGTGTTGGGCTGCAACACACACGAGGCCTTTTCGGTCCCTCGGATAACCGTTGGAGTATCAAACGCCGGAAACGGCAAGAGTTGGAGTACAAATAGGGAAAGTTACATCCGGGGTGTTAGAGGTAGGTATCACAGCATAGGCATAGCAAAAGAGCAAGCAACTAGCAAGCAAAGATAGAAGTGATTTTGAGGGTATGGTCATCTTGCTTGAGATCCCGCAAGGAAGAAGAACGAGTCATGAAGAAGACACACGGATGAAGTCGAACGGATCCTCACAACTCCGGAACGGAACCGAAGCTCACGAGAAAGGCAACCCGGAAAGAAGCAAACAACATAGTAAACAACCACCACATAAGCATGGCATGATGCACAACCAAGTATGATGCATGTCCGGTTTAAATATGCATGGCATGGCAAAGTGCACAAGCAATCCTACAAATTAAGTGGAGCTCAATATGCAACGAGTTGCATATTGACGGAACACCACATTCAAGTTATTTAGATTCGATCTTGTTTATGTACCCAACAATATTAAATGTTGTTAAACATGGCAAGAGGGTGAGGCATAACAAAACTACACCATCTAAACAATTTAAATGGGGCCGGATATAACAAATAACGAATCCGGTAAATCCCCATATGCATTTAGCAAATTAATGCAAACAACAAATTAAACATTCTTGATGTTGTTAACATGATGCGGATGGCATGTGCAAGTTTATGCAATTTTATTAAAAGTTGACAAGAGCATTAAGAAGCATTTGTCATCGTGGCGGAAACAAAAGGGGTGCCACGGCAACGATAACGGAAAACGGTGCCATGACAACATTCCGGTTCCCGGTAACTCGATTGAGATACCGATGCAAAGGAGAAGTGTGCGGATGCGTGCAAAAGATGGTGGGGTGCTCCCGGATTCCGGGTGTCCCATGAGTTGGCGACAAGGAAACGAGTGACAATTTGAATAGGGTGCAAAACACGAGCATCTCAAGCATCGCAAACATACGTTCACAGACGTCGCCTCGAGGTTATAGCTTTGAAGCATGCGGTATTGCGGCGGTTCGAGTTCGTAGTGGAAGTAGTGGTACTCGCGGATCGTAGTGGAAGTAGAGGTTCACGAGTCGAAGAGGAAGTAGACGTTCATGAGGTCGTCGTGGAAAGTAGCGGTTCACGTGACGGTAGTTGAACTTGACGTTTGCGTTACACGGGTCTTCGACGACGGTCGTCGTACATGGTTTGGAGTGGTACTTGCATCTTCGGACTTGTCGGTCTCGTCATCTCGAAGGGGTGCTAGACGGTCTTCGCGATTCCGAAGGCGATGGTAGAGGTACAAACGTTCTCGCGGTACTTGGGTCGTCGTGGAACTTGGCGCTTGCGGTATTGATAGCTCGAAGGGGTACTTGGCGGGTCCGAGGTCTCCGGCCGTAGTGGTTCTTGATGATACGGGTAGTCGAACATGACGAAAAATGGGTCTTCTCGGGAACTTGATGCATCCGAATTCCTCCGATTTGTAGTGGTACTTGGTGCTCGCGGTTCCGATCCAGTGGTGCATGCGTCCACGGTGACACTGCATGGTGCAAGGAGGCGACGACTTGGGTGGTTTTGTCCAGGACTTGGACAGCTGTTGTAGGAGCTCGATGGGGCTTGCTGCTGCTCGTTTCCTTCAACATGTGACAGACCGAAGGCGCACCAGCACTGAACGACAAAGTGGACGTGCTACTGGTGCCTTGCGGAGGCAGCAAGGCTGGAGAGGCGCAGCAGCGAAGCAAGGTTCGCGAGCATAGGAGGGAGTCACAGCGCTGGTGCACAGGGGCCAGCTCCCTGGTGGTACTCCGGCGAAGGCGGCCGAAGCGTTGCTAGTCAACGGGCGCGACACAGCTGTGCGCACCGGGAGGCGGGGTTCCGACGGGCAGGGCCGGAGACGAGGTGCAGAAGGGCGGCGAGGGGCTCGGCGACGGGGACACCTGAAACTGCTGCTGGTGGTGCTCGGCGGCGGCAGAATTGGAGGCGGGGCGGCTAGTGATGGAGGGTTGATGGGAGGAGGAAAAGGATCGGGCACGGGGATCCTCCTCTGGTGCATTGCGAGGAGAGCGAGAGGTGGGAGAGATGGGAGATGGGGATCGGGCTGCGGGTCGAGGAGGCGGGCTAGCAAGCCAACGGAGGAGAAGGAACGCGCAAGGCTCCAGGCGGCGCTGGGAGGATCAGGCGCAGCGCGTCGCTGGAGGGAGTATGAGTGGAATCGGGCACAGGGCTGGCGGCGCAAAGGAATAGAGAGGAGGGGGTGCAGGGGATCGAGTGAGGGAGCGCTAGGGTTAGACGGGGAGTGGGCCTTGGGAGGCCGGCCCAGTATAGAGGGGCTGCGCCTAGGGGGAGGGCGCCGGCTGGGCCTAGAAGGAGAATGGGCCTGCTGCTCTCTCTCACTCCTCTCTGATTTACTTTAACAAAAAAACAAATAGAGAGAAGAAAGAAAGAAAAGAGAGGGTTAGGGAAAGAATATTTCAGAAAATAAAATATTCTTGGAGCGCCGGAACTTTGCACAAATCGAATAAAATGGTTTGGCAATATTTTAGAGATAGAAAAATAATTCAAGTTTGAATTAGATTCAAACTTGAGCCATTTTTGAATCCAACCAAAACAAGTCCAAAGGATCTAAAAATTGGAGGAGGTGTTCCTGGCACGGTCTAGAATTTATAGGAAAAAATGGACATTAATAGAGAAGGGGAAAATGGGACTATCAAAAGACGGGAAATAGAAGGAAAGGAGAAGGAGAAGATGCATGGGACGAAGGCATGGGGAAATATTTTGCAAGTGTGTTCATGGGTGATTCGGAAAATGGAATATTTAATATAGCTCCCTAATATCGGGAGGATATGTTATAAAGAGAACTCACCATGTGAATTCCCTCAATTTAAATGGACCGAAGATCCATACGATTTATTTAGTTGATATGAGATGCAAAGATTAATGACATGATGGCATGATGACATGATGCAATGCACATGATGCAACGAACCAAAACAAATCACACGACAACACTCGGAAACATGGAAGGCGTTTGAAGCTCCGGTCTTGGGGCATCACATAGGGTCCGTGAAATACCGCTGCAGACGAGGAGTGATCTGAAAGTACCACACCACTTTTCGAGGAGCTTTCTTCCTCTTCTTGTATCGAGTGACGCCACACACCGGACATATGGTACACTCCACGTGCTCGTCCTGATAAATGATGCAATTGTTCATGCACACATGGTATTTCACGTGCGGTAAATCCAGGGGACACACGATTTTCTTAGCCTCCTAGAAAATGGTCGGGCACTTGTTCCCCTTGGGAAGATGTTCGTGCCAGAATGACATGTTCTCGTCGAAGCATGCGTCGGTCATTTTGTGTTTTACCTTCATATCCAGAGCCATGAGCATTACTTTCAGGCGGGTATCCTCGGGCATGCATCCTTCATACAATGGAGTAACCATGTCTATCTCCAGTTGATCCAGCTTGGCTTTCTCTCGGGCGGCAGCTCTTGCGGTATCCGTCTGCTTGAGAAGCAACTCTTGAATATGAGGGTCCTGCACCCAGCCCATCGATGGTCCACCGTCATCTGCTCCGGCATCTTCATATTCATGATCATGCCCTTCGTCTGCTCCGGCATCTTCCTCATCATCATGTCCGGGATCTTCTACATGATGACTATGTACTGCATCTACTTCGTGATCATGTCCTGGAGATTCTTCGTCTTCTCGCCCGCCCTCGGCGCGGTTGTCTTGCCGCCCTTCCTCATCTCTTGCCCGACCCCCATGTACGACTTCATAGTCATCTTCATCACCTTGCCACCGATATCCATCCATGAAACCACGCAAGAGGAGGTGGTCCCGCACCTGTATGGAATCCGGGTCCATAAGGCTCTTCAGCTTGCATCTTCGACAAAGACATCTTATCTCCGTCTCGTTCTTTTGAAGCATCTCGGCCTTCGCGGAGCTGAAAAACCTATTCACGATGCCTTCGGTCATCGTGCGGACCATGGTCGCCTGTGGGGTAGAGCAAAACAATATTTTAGAACCAAATTTCTTTGACATGACTTTGCCTAAAAATAGGACCAAAAAGAATGCGTAGTGCCAAATTCTCGCCGAAACCGAAATGAATCAACATTCCGGCAAAATATTGGCAACTATCGCATTTCAAATACCGGTACCTGCAAACACAAACATATGCAACACCACAAACATATGCAACACCACAAATATACGTAGATCTAGGCCATAAAAGTGCATGTGCACATTGTTGGAGGGAGAAAAAAGTAGATCTACAACATAAAGAAAGCTTTCCCCTTACTTACCTATCAAAAAAAGGAAATTTAACCACTTAATTTGGGTGAATCTATGGTGCAAATGAGGTGAGGAGGAGGAGGCAACCGAGACAAGCTTGGAGGAGGAGGTGGAGAGAATGAAGTGGGGAAAGTGAGTGTGGTAGGTGGTTGTCCAAAATATCTAGCTGCTCTCAGGTTACCAATGGCGCACCACCTAACAATGTGCCATTAGTAACCCTGGTTACTAATGGCACACCTATTACGTGGTGCGCCATTACTAGTTTAGCAAAAAAATAAAAAAATAATTGTTAGTAGTGGCGCACCGTGGTTGTGGTGCGCCATTACTAGTTTGAACTAGTAATGACGCACTACACCCTGGTGCGCCATTACTAGTTTTGAAAAAAAGTAAAAAAATTGTTAGTAGTGGCGCACAGAGTGTGTGGTGCGCCATTACTAGTTAAAACTAGTAATGGCGCACTATGCCCTGGTGCGCCATTATCAGTTTTGGAAAAATTAAAAAAAATTGTTAGTAGTGGCGCACCGTGGGTGTGGTGCGCCATTAGTGATATGGACACTAATGGCGCACCTACACATGGTGCGCCACTGCTATATAGCAGTGGCGCACCACATATGTGGTGCGCCATTAATGTCCATATTAGATATAGCCCTTTTCCTAGTAGTGTAAAGTAGTAGTAGTGTCATCATCCTCGCCCAGAGATCCTTTCTCGACTCCCTGCGAGAAAGCAATCCCAGATCCATACTATCCATTTCTCATCTCAAGTATCCAGTTCAAGTTGTATCGATCGGGATACAACTCCGAGTGTCCGTTACCGTAGGACAGGCTATCGATAGATGTTTTCTTCCCTGCAAGGGTGCACTAACTTAGTCAACACGCTCAATCAACTCCGACTGGACTCACCATTAGGTCAGAACCACCCTCGGTTGATCAATACAGTGCAGTCCTACCTAGGCTCGTCAGAGAGGCCAACACGCCGGTCTACATCCTAAGCGTGCAGGGGTCTTGGGCCCATCGCCCTTTGCACTCCTGCATGTTGCGCACAGGGCCAGTGAGTAGACCTAGCCCCCTTATACAAGGCGAGGCGTTCCAGCCCAACCCGACGCGCGCTGCTCCATCGCTGACATCCATTGAGCTTTCGGCTAATACATACGACGCAGAGGAGCCATACTTATTCCTGCATGATGGTTAGTGCTATCAAGCCAGAGGCCCCTCGGATCAAATATCCAAATCGTAGTGGATTATGAACGCGCGGAAATGAGCAGAGACTCACGATCGATATGAACCCATCGCCCTGTGTCGAGGACTCACGGCAAGGGCTAAGAATTCCCGGCCGCGCCTCGTAACTATCTCACGGGCACCTTCTAGGTCAACCCGACTCCACATCACTCACAATTAAGCTCGCACGGGTACCCCTCGGGGCCGACTCGTCTTTAGTAACATGGTTCAGTGTAAAGTCATAGTAACCATACTAATCGTGTGTCTAACACCAAGGCGAACCCTGAGGAATCACCTTCGATGGAATTCCACCTGATGTTATCGTCAAGGTGAACGAAGGAGGCATCACCCTCGAGGTCCACTCTTGAGGAGTTGCACAACAGTGTCATTATCAGGAGTGGAGAACGATGAATCACCCTCGATGACCATAATCGATGAACTAACCTACAAGGTTAACATCAGGAGTGCTGATGAGGTGTCACCCTCGACACTCGATAGCAACCCAGTAGTGTCGAGCAACTAAGGGAAAAGTGATGTGCGGTGCCGGTGACTGGTCTTTGATCCTGTTGATCGGGTCTTCTGATAATGCAGTGGGGTAGTCGGGACAAACAGTTTAGGATAAGCAGGTAGGTAACAATAGTAGGTTATAATAAACAGGCTATGTAGCAGAAGTAGGATAACATTAGCAGCAACAGATTCTAATGCAAGCTTAAGAGAGATAGAGTAGGCGATATCGGTATGCTCAAAAGGGGGGTTCTTGCCTGGAAGTTTTGCTGTAAAGGAAGAAGGGTCGTCGGGGACGTGGTCGATCATAGGGGCAACATCGGTCTCGGGGTCTACCGGAGATAAGAGGGGGAAGAAACAATAAATATAAAGCAAACAAAGCATCATAAAGCATACCATGATAAATACGCGGTGTTAGGGGTGAACTAACGCAGTGCTAGACGTTGCAGAAGGAGAGGGAAACATCCAAGGATGATTTCCCAGCGGTAAATGGATTCTAGACATACGAAAGAGAGGGGACGGTTCCATGTTTAGCATGCTAGGGGCATGTGACATATGAACGGGCTGGTATTCAGATTCATTGTATTTCTCTGAGCAAGTTTCATGGAGAAAACATTTTCATCCGAGTTGCGGTTTATTATCTACGATTTTCTAATGTTCTAAAAGTTTTCTGAAATTATTTAAATTAACAGAATTAACAGAAAATGAATATGACGTCAGCATGACATGGAGATGACGTCAGCAGTCAACAGCCGCACTGACCAGGTCAAACCTGACCAGTGGGGCCCACATGTCAGCCTTTGTTAATTAACAGAGTTTATATTAAACTAAACTGAGGTTAAATAGTTACTGGGCCCCACATGTCAGTCTCTAATTAGTAACTAATTAGGTTTTAATTAATAAAACGTTTGCTAAACTAATTATGCGGTGGGGCCCGCATGTCAGCGTCACTGGGCTGCCCAGTCAGCATGTTGACTGGGTCAACCCAGTCAATGGGGCCCGTGGGGCCTGACGTTAGTGACCCGGAGGTGGGCCTAGTTGTGCCACGCCGGCGCCATCGCCAGAGCAATGTCGGCAAGGCAAAACGCGGCAGCGCAACCACGGGGTTCATCAGAAAAAGACTATAGGGCACAGGGAAGAGCGCGGCTAGGCGCGTTCGAACGGCCACTCGACCACATGTTGAATGGTGGTCGCCGGAGCGGCTAGTGTGGCCGGAGCTGGGAGCTACGGCGTCGCTGGCAGCGACGCACTCGGGTGAGCTACGACAAAGGCGATGGGGTGCGTTCGTGAGGGAACTGAGAGGCTGGCCAAGGCGTATGCATTGCAGCGAGGCTAACGGTCGCGAGCCCTTGACCATTTGGTCTCCAAAAGCATGACGGCGGTGAGCGAAGGTGGCGACGTGTTCGGGCGCTCGTTGAGGTAGGTGCTGAGGGGCACGGGGAGGGAAGCTGGTGGCACGGGCGGCTTTAGCAAGCAGTCCTAAGCACGCTCGTGTGCTCGGGTACGATGCCCACACCGACTGTGGCGAGCTATGCGACTGAGCGGTGTTCGGGCGGCGACAATGATGGATCCGTGCGGGGGAGCGAGGGGAGAGACGCGGTGGCTCGCTGGGAGCCGTAGGGAAGTGGCAGCATGCTCCAAGAGGCTTGTCCGAGGCATACGGTGGCGGCGGCGGAGATGGCCGCAGGAGGAAGAAGTGGTCATCGGGATCGCGGTGGTGGCTCCCTTCTCGCTCCGGCTGGTGCAGAGGGAGTAGCTGAGGACAGCACATCGTTGTGGCATGGTGAGGCGGCGGAGAGCTGATGGTGGGTGCGGGATCGACAGAGGACGGTGACGAGCTCTTGGGTGAGATCGGAAAAAGGGAGAGACAAGGCACATGTGAGCGAGTGAAGGGGCTGGGTGGAGTGGCAGGGCAAGTGGGAGGGGAGAGGGGAGCCGAGGCGTCGGGGTCCTTATCCCCCTCGACGCCGGTGTGCTGGTGTGGCGGGGCGCGCTCGGCCGTGCGCCTGGTCGGTTGTACCGGAGAGGTAGAAGGCGACCGGGGGAGTCTAGTGATGGGCCGGCTTGGGTGGGCCAAGGCCCAAGGGAGGCAATGGGGGCGCTCTCTCTCACTCTCTCACCTCTTTTTTTACATTCTTTTTTAACTTTTATGTTTTCTTTTATTTTTAGAAAGCAAAATAGTTCTATAAAAACTAATCTTCCACCTAAAATACCATTTTAACTTAGGCCACTGCTGTAATTGACTTGGCACCAAAATAAAGTACTTTTTTATTTTTTATAAATTAAAAATCATTTAAATAAATGATTTAGCCGTTGTTTTAATTAGTTTAGGGCATTTAAACACTTTGCAAAAAGTTGGTTGACCACCAGTATTAACAAGTGATTATTTGCCACATGAAGAACATATTTGTTGTCATGTATGAGAAGTTTGAATTTTGACATTAAATTTGGATTTTAATTTGAATTGTGTTTGACTGCAATTGAGGATTAGCAACAGTAAGATTGATGACATGGCCACATCAATAGGGGATTAGTGTAGCATGATTCTTCGGGTGTTACAAATCTCCTCTACTACAAGAAATCTCGTCCCGAGATTTAAGGGGTGGAGTAAGGGGGAAAGAGTTGGTTACGAAATTCTAACGATTCTTCATGGTCTTGGTTGCCCTTCTCGAAGAAGTTGATCCCTTTTGTTGATGCATTCATTTCACTGCATCAGGGCATCATGATGAAGTCATCATCCTCCCTTTAAGATCTTCACCATACTTACGAAAGGATGAGAGGGGAAAATCTATAAGGACGGGTTTTAACAAGATTGAGCATCGGACGATTAACTCAGGGGAAGAAGAATAAAGTGTCTCCCGAGTTGTTTGCATGAAACACCTCAAGAGCATTATAGGGGGATACGAAATTATCAAATGGGTAAGCAATCATTCGATACCTGAAGTAGAGTGTGAAGGTGGTTCAGAGCAATGGAAAAAGTATTGTGTCTGATACCAGAATAGATCATCTCTAGGACGGTGGCTCATGAATTACATACGAAGGCAAGTGGAATGGATACTTCAGAATCAAGGATGTACAGGAGAGTCAGGTTTCGATCCTGTGGAACTGTGGGTTATGGGCCCACCATGTGGTTCAAAAGTAGGAAGGATGCTGACATATTGCACGGTCATGGTAGCAAGGCATGTCAGAGGATATCCTGTCAGTTATGTTGGCAACAACGTTGGTACCAAGGGCGAGGGACGAAGAGAACTATTTTCCTGCTTGTTGAAACAAGGCGGACCAATAGGCAAAGTTCTCGTCCATAGGTGGCTAATGGAATGTCAACAACAATAGTAATAGGGTTTTAATGTAAGAGTTGTACACCAACATGTTTATTTAAGTAGAAGAATATTACTGCTTAGAACATATAGATCACAAGAAAGGTTTAAAGAAAACAAGGGAAAGGAAAATGTGATTATTAATTTAATCAGAACAATTGAAAGGAAAATGTGTTTAAACACAAATATTAGGAGTATATTATTCCCAAGGACAGGCAAAGGATGACATCCATGACAAGGTAGTAGATTACCTTTTAGGTAAATGGGAGAGGAAATTCAAGATGTTACCCATACAATAGGGTTTGGATAAGTGATCAAGAAACATTTAGCATTGCGCCTCCAAATGTTTTTAAAGAGGTTCGGAGTACCACAATCATGCTTTGGGATATCATTGACATGGTCATCAGGTAAAGGTCATACCTTCGGAACACAAAGGATCGATCGGAATTTCTAGAACATATCATGCTATTTTATCAGGGAAAAGATGAGGAGGTGGCCGATGGGTTCAGTAGCAATCCATCGACATGTCAAAAAGGATGTATTCCCAAAATTAATATGAACAGGTTTGT
>NC_041386.1:208989527-209053800 GCF_002162155.2 Triticum dicoccoides | reverse complement strand
TGGCAAGTATGGTATTTCTCACCATGAATTCAATTGATATCCTGGAAGACCTCAGAATGTTGATGATGATCATGACAAATTTGTCGAGAGGTTTCATGAAGATGTAATAGATCGGCGATGACATCAAGTCAACGGAATTTTGAGGCGGAAGGTTATGGGAACCACGAATATGACACAATCTTGGAATTAGGCTTGCTGTTCAAGGTGAAATGCTATTATGAGGAAGATCGACGTAAGCTTAGCTCATTGTTGAACATTGTGCTCTGGGAAGGACCAGGTAGCACAATTAAAATTTACCACGATAATGATATAGCCGATTAGGCTAGGAATGGCTTGAAGTATTATTAAACTCGTAAGCAACGAAAATTGAACTGGAGTGGGGGATTGATTCACTTATCAGTGTGATCGGTTGACAAACAACCCAGAACCCATGAAGTGTCAATGACAGGGAAAGGTAGTGTTCATCAAAAGTTCATAAGATTTGGTACAATGGCATGATATCCTTGAGATACTAGGGGTAATACTCGAAGGTAGATCATATAAGAGATTGGACATATGTATTGGTATGTAGAAGGCAAGCACTTCAACTTGTCCCAGAAATGGGATCAAAGAAGAACAATCTTGGTTGGAACCACAATTGCAAAGGCCAAAATCACAGATACACGATCAAATTATACCAAGGGAACAATTATTGTTACGAGAAGATTCCATGATAAGATCTACACTGTTTCCATGGGCATGAACACAAAGTTCAAGGTCGACTCCCACTTCTCCAATGCATAACATTTCATTCACTTCCCGCTTTTGAAGAAGTTGTAGCGTTGAAATTTTATTTGACCAGAAGCCAGTAGGGTAAAACCCTCATAACTTCCGAGTTCACACAGATTTAGGGAAGGCATAGGTTCAGCCCATCGGGGCATCTTAGGAACATATAACACAAGCTTCGGGAGTAAATTATACCAGCTCGAAGGTAGAGCATGGTTGACAAAAGCAGGTGATACAATTTACCAAAGGCATTATGTCTCAGGGGGAGAAATCACATTGTTAATGAATATGAAGGATATTGTCGGATAATAATCCAACTAAGGATATGGCGGTCCATGAAGGATCTGATGTGAGTATCGATACTCAACTAGAAGAAGAAAGAATGCAAAGGCATTAGATTATAGATATATATGGATAACTTCAAAGCTTGAATACAAAGGAATTACGATTTTCATATCAGAAGCAGAGGCTCTGATCAAAAGATAATTGACTTGTATTGATATAGATCGACACTCAATCAAGGTTTCATTTGCTAAGAACCAGCCCATGTTCGGAGTGACGTCTGAGCCAGAAGGATGAATGCTAGGATCTGACTGAGGATTACAAGCATTCGCAACAGATTGGATGAAGGGACTGGAAACGATAGAGACATACGATGTCAACGGATATTACTAGAAATATGGAATTAACCATAATGCTTGCAGCAAGACTTTCCAAAGAAATAGGTTGCAAAGGATTCTCGGAAGGTCGAATAGCATTTCGGGATATTTTGTGAAACACATGAATAACAAGGAATGAACAAATCCTCGATAAGTGTGAGGAATTATTCGAACATGTATTCATGTGGAAAAGGAGCTGCAAGGTAGCAGGCACAACAGATTTTTGGAATATCAAAAAGTATTTCAGGGTATCTTGTAATAAAAAGAGCAATTGGAAAAGAAGGTTTGGATAACAAGTGTATGTGGCTATCAACAGGGATTCATCGGTGGTAGGTAATTGCAACGGTGAAGGGCACAAGGGTCTCGGGAAAACATCGAAGCGTATCATCGGAATCTTCTAGTGCACCAAGCGACCATCTGGAATGAGGGGCTCTCCAGGAGGAAGTAGTTACGAGAACCTAAGGTTAGAGTTAGTAAAATCATTAACCCGAATAGAAGGGAGATCAGAGTCCTAGAGTAAAGACGAGGAATAAAGGATCATAATACCACCCAAAGGCGACGTGGGCCGTAAGCAAACAACCATGTCATTAAAAGTTTTGTAGTGACTAGACTTGACTTCTCCAAGGAGTTGGAAAGGGGGCTACCTACAAGCAGTCGGCTCTAATACCAACTTGTGACGCCCCCGATTCAATCTTACACTAATCATGCAGGAAAATGTGTACGATCAATATCAAGGACTCATGGGAAGATATCACAACACAACTCTAGACACAATTTAAAATAATACAAGCTTTATATTACAAGCTACGGGCCTCGAGGGCTTGAATACATAAGCTCGACAAAAATGAGTCAGCGGAAGCAACATTATTTTAGTACAGACATGAGTTAAACAAGTCTGCCTTAAGAAGGCTAGGACAAAAGCAACATCGATCGAAAAGGCAAGGCCTCCTGCCTAGGAGCCTCCTAACTACTCCTGGTCGTCAGCGTTCGTCATGTAGCAGTAAGCACCCGCGGGGTATTAGTAGTAGTCGCCGGCAGGGGCATCGGTCTCAAGGGCTCTGTCGGTGTCAAAACCGGCGGATCTTGGGTAGGGGGTCCCGAACTGTCCGTCTAAGGCGGATGGTAACAGGAGGCAGGGGACACGATGTTTTAACCAGGTTCGGGCCCTCTTGATGGAGGTAAAACCCTACGTCCTGCTTGATTTATTCTTGATGATATGGGTAGTACAAGAGTAGATCTACCACGAGATCGGAGAGGCTAAACCCTAGAAGCTAGCCTATGGTATGATTGTATGTTGTCCTATGGACTAAAACCCTCCGGTTTATATAGACACCGAAGGGGGCTAGGGTTACACAAGGTCGGTTACAAAGGAGGAGATATACGTATCCGTATTGCCTAGCTTGCCTTCCACGCCAAGTAGAGTCCCATCCGGACACGAGACGAAGTCTTCAATCTTGTATCTTCATAGTCCAACAGTCCGGCCAAAGGATATAATCCGGCTGTCCGGTGACCCCCTAATCCAGGACTGCCTCAGTAGCCCCCGAAGCAGGCTTCAATGACGATGAGTCCGGCGTGCAGTGTTGTCTTCGGCATTGCAAAGCGGGTTCTTCTCCAATTTTCAAGTGTTTGTAAGTAGTGTCCGGCTCCATAAATGTTGAACCTCTTGGCTTCTGTGCCCAATAAGGGCTTTCTCCCACGTGTTGAGTGGATACGAGGCGCCAGGGCGTTTTTACATTCGCCCCCTAGCCAGATAAATAAATTGTCTATTAAAGGGATGGGGATTCTTAGATCCGATCCATACCATCCTCCCCCAACGAGAATCCATCAGAGCGCGTTTTGGAAAGATCCATTTCAGCATGGCCGACCTCCGCAGCTCCTCCTCTCGCCCCCGTAGCCCTAAGCCCGGTGATTGGGAGAGGTGTTCAGTCCCGCACAGTCGATTAGTGGAACTGCAAACTAAGGGATTTCTCCCTCCGGCGTATATGGTGCCAGTTCGAGCCGGGCTTGCCACCTACAATGGCGGGGAGCAAGCGGAGTGCTTTCCCTGTCCCTCCATGGGGGAACGGGTCTGCCTTGTTTCTTATTTACTAAGGGGACTCGGATTTCCAATTCATCCGCTCCTCCGCGGGCTCCGGGAGTTCTAGGGCCTCCAATTACACAATCTCACCCCTGCCTCCTTTCTACATATCGCCGGCTATGTTGCTCTCTGCAAGTTGTTCCTGGGCTGCGAGGCTCACTTCGAGCAGTGGAAAAGGCTATTTTGCCTCGTCCCTCTCATATAGAGGACATCACTTTATCAAGTGGGCGGAGCCGAAATATGGCGCATCGCCGATACCGGATACCTGTCCGGTACCCCGAAGAAGTCGTCCAAAGACTGGCCTTCAGAATGGTTTTACATGGAGGACGTTCCCGTTCCGGACCCTGTTCGGCGGGGTCTTCTTGAGTTCAACAATGCTCCTCTGAAGAAGCACCGAAGTTGGCGCCCACGGAGCTCCCAGGCGGAAGACAACAGAGAAGTCCTCTATCTGATGAACCGGATCAAAGCACTGGCTCAATCAGGATTGACAATAATCGAAGTTATGTCGATTTTCATAATGTAGGGAGTGCAACCACTTCAATACCGTGGGCGCCCCTTGTGGTGTTATAACGGGGTGGATGACGCCACCCGCTGCGGGCGTAAGGGTCCGGACAATGCCGCCGCTTTAGCGAAAATTCTGTCTGAATTGTTCAAGGGTGAGGAAGAGGAGTTCACCCGCATCAAGCCACGGGATGGATTCTCCATGTACAATCCTCCAAGCTGGGTAAGTTATATCTCCCTGCTCCCATTTTTCCTGCATTCTTTGTCGTAAGTATTCACCTTGACACTTTAATTTAGGAACTGCGAAAAGCCATAAAGGAGGTCAGCAACCCTTCCCCACAACCAGAGGACCCTGACCGGGCCCTCGACTCCGGACTTGAAGAAGATTCGGTTATATTCGTGGAGCTGATAGACCGTCAGTTCTATCAGTTAAGCTGCGACGATGCCATGGTGGCCATTACGGCCGACTATCCCGAACTGCTCCCTGCATCGCAAGTAAGAAAAACCAAAAATCCTAACTCCAAAACTAGGATCCTCTTTTAGGCACTTCACCCACCATATACACATGGCATCTTTTACAGGGAAGGCATTTGGGACGCCCTGCCGAACCCGCAGCAACTCGCCAACAAGAGGCACCGAGGCCGGGTAGGCCAAAAAGGAAGGAGGTCAGGACGGAGACGCTGGCGCAAAGGTATAAGAAAAACCCCGCTCCGTGGTTGTCGTCTTTCTCAAAATGTAATGACGGGCGCGTTTCTTTAATAGAAAAAACGCTCGCAGGAATATGTCTGGCGATGTTGCCAATCACGCTTCCACCAGTCGGGCGCCAGGACCGGACATGGAGGCAGAAGCCGATATGGGGCAGGCACCGGATAATCCCCCTACATAGGATGCGGATAGATTATCCGCTACAAACTCAGAAGTGGAAAGCGCCATGAATCATAGGCGTCACTGGGCCGTACTCCGTGACGCTTGTTTCTCACCAGAGGCGTTTGACTCCTTCAATTCTGGAGAGGCGTACCTCCGTGCTGCTCAAGATGGTCTAGCCAGAGCCACGGATCAGTATGTAAAGGATGTACGGGTGTGTAAATCTGACGATTTATATGTATCAGTAGCCCTTGAGACTTGAAATAGTTAGCACGACTAATTTAAGGATCATCTTTATTGTGCAGGTTCTTACAGAGAAGAATACTAGGCTGTCATAGGAGCTGGAGGAATGCAAGACCCAACTACGGGCTGCTGTGGCCGCATTGCAGGAACCGAAAAAGTCACCTGCTAGTAACATTCACTTTAAAGAATGATGGTTACCATATAACGTGCGGCATGGCTGCAGATCTAACAATAGATGTTGCAGATGAATCCGGAGAGAATCCCGAGGACCAGCATGTTATGCGACACCTAGAGGCTGGCAAACGCGTGCTGACTGAGGTTAGGCGGGAGAAAAACAATCTCCAAGATGCCAATATTAAGCTGAGCGTGGAACTAAAAGACGTTCGGGGCCAGCTTGCAGACTCCGAGAAGGAGAATAAGAGGCTTCGGCGCGGCATTTTCAGTAAGTGCTTGAATGAATCCTTTTAAAGGAGTTCGGTGAAGAAGCCGACTAACAGCGTTATGTATGTAGGTATGCTGACGGGTCGTCCCGCGAAGGAAATGCCTGGGTCTGCGGGTGATCTTCTGTCCGAGCTGTCACTTCTGCACGAACAAGTTCGGCAGGTGATGCAGGGTGTTGCCTAGGCCTTGTGGCCGTCCGTCTCCCTGCCAGAGGGCGTTGCCGAGCTTGCGGAGAAGCTCAAGGGAGCATGGTGGTGCTTCCGATTATGGAAGATATCAGCCTGCCGACAGGGTACCAGAGAAGCCTGGGCCATGGTGAAGACGCGGTATACCAAGGCAGACCCAAATCACATGGCCGAGGTCAGACCTGTGGGGCCCGACGGAAGAGAGATTCCCGTTAGCTTAGTTTATGGGCAAGTAGAATTAGCCGCAAAGTATTCTCAACAAGATTATAAGCTAGACCGCCTATTGGATGGTATAGAAGAGGAATTTAGTCAGTTTGCATGACTATGTAATTAAAGTGACATGTATTGTCGGAGTAAATAACCATGGGTAGCCTAGCCGGCTCCCTCTGGCCCTTCTGATAAAAATTACGAGCCGATTCGGCCCTCAAAGAATCCAAGACACAGGGCCGCCTTCCCCTTGTCGGCTGTCTCCAGGCCGGCTATCGAAAGGCGGCCCGACTTCAGCCCTCATGAAGAAAAGCCGCGGGAGGGCCGGCTCCGAGAAGCCGGCCGCGAGAAGGCCGACTCCAAGAAGCCGGCTCCCATAAAGCGGTCAAGATCATACCCTCGAAGTCTGCATCCACATAACGGCGATGTGACAGGGCGTGGCTACAGTGAAGCATGCCGCCCCCGAATCCTGGAGCACGCCTGGAGCAGTGCGCCTTACGGGTGGCCATGACCCGTCCGGCGCGGCACTGTTGCCACGATGACCCTGATGTCAACCACGACGGGCCACCGGCGCGGCCCACGGGCGGTGGGCCCCTTCGGGCAGAGAGACACCCGAAGGCGGCTAGGCCTCCCCCAGTCGGCCCAAGATAGAGCCGGCTCCCCACAGCTGGCTTGCCACCTCCCTCGAAGAAGACGCCCCATTAAGGAGACAAGACGCGGTGGGGCTACAGTGATTGCCCACTAGGCGGCAGCACTGTAGCCACGCCCACTTCGGCGAAGCCCTCGTCACCAAGATTAAGCAACAGTAACCAGCCGCCGACAAGGCCCTGGACAGTGGGGCCTGCCTGTCGACCAAGGAGCCAGCAGCCGGCGGGACCCACAAGCCGGCGGGCCCCCGCAGCCGGCGCAGAAGCCGGAGAGCGTAGACACAGACAGCTGGGCCCCACGCCCAGCCGGATTACCATTGTACCACCGGGGGGTAGGCCTATATAAACCCCCCGGGGCATCCATGCAAAGAGAGATCGAACCCCTGCTAGTTTTAGACACCACACAGGGAGGAGAAGAGAGCAAGCCTCGCCCTTTTTCCTCCTCTCGCCAAACAGCTGAAGGAGCATCGTGTAGCTACTTATTCATCTAGTGATCATGCGGAGACCCCGCAGAGCAGCAGTAGGGGTGTTATCTCCACGGAGAGCCCTGAAGCTGGGTAAGATTCGCCGCCGTGCATGTCTTCGCCTCATCCCGTTTCCAGGCACCGGCGACATCTTACTGGCTCCCACAATGATAAGCGACCCGTTGGCATATGTCGCACCTACCACCCGACATTTGGCGCCCACCATGGGGCCACGTGCATCGTTGTCCGGAGACCTGTTCTGGACGGGAACCCTCTTCCTCCCCCGCGAGCGTAGCCAGCCCGGCACGCCCGATGGCGCTTGCCACGACGCGCTGCAAGGCGTCACCAACATCTGTGCGGCGAGCAGCCTCGCCGATCTCCTTGACAAGACCCACATCTCGACGAGCTCGCCTCCGACGCGGGCACCGACCACCTCGTCAACCTCCTCGGCCAGCTCCACGTCTCCCGCGAGCCTGCCATGGACTTGGAGTCGGTTGGCTCCACCGATCCGATGCTTGTCGACTCCGACACGGCCTCACTCGACACTTTCCCCACCGACGTCGCGATCTACAACGACCCGCTTCCCCGGGCCGATGGCCACGACGCTGTCACCACCGAGGTGATGGTCATCCGCCACGGCGGCGCTTCTGACGAAAGCGCCCACGACACCCCGCACGCGGCGGTCCACGACTTGTCCATCCCCCTCCCGGCCGATGCCGACGCTGAAGCACTGGAAGCTCGCCGCCTTGCCCTCCTCGCGGAGGGCCGGAAGTTGGTTTCCATGAGACGCCTCGCTGAGGCCCACCGACGCGAGGCCGACCACACCGCCTTCGGCACGCCGCCCCCAGGCGGGCCCAGCCGGGCCGACGTTGTCAGACAGCGCGGCGCTGTCATTGCCGATACGCTAGGAGTCGACCGCCCAGTCTATGCCACTCCGCTCGAGAACCTGCGCGCCGCCCAGGCGGCCGTAGACGAGCTGGATGGGCTGGGGGCCGAAGAACTCCCCCACATGACCCGACGCATCCAACAGCTAATCGATGCAGCCGCGCAGCGGCACGAAGCCGACGCCCGCGCGGAAAGCCCTCCCCCGCGCCGAGATCATGGCGCGACGTCCCGGACGCCGACCACGGGCAAAACCCGCGCACGGCGCGAGAAAGAGCCAGCTGCCAGCCGAAGCCGAACCCGAATCTCCATCGAGCGAGACGCAGAAGGCCACCCCCGGGCCGTGGAGTGGCGGGGCAACCCGCCTCCGCCTCCGCCCCGTGGAGAGAGATATCCCACCCCGCCGCCTGTTGCCCATCCGACTCTCAGCGGCCGGCTAGGTCGCCGCGAGGGAGTCGGCGAGAACGACGCCCGCCATCGGATCGACCGCCTGGCGCGATCCCTGGCGCTGGAAGAAGACGATGTCAGCCCGCCTTGCTTCAGCCCCCGCATCCGCGACGAGCCTTTCCCCAAAGGGTTCTCGCTCCCAAGAGACACGCCAAAGTACAACGGCTCCGTGAAGCAGGAAGATTGGTTGATCAACTACTCCATGGCGTTTAGCATAGCCAATGGCAACAGGCGCGTTGCTGTGAAGTACGTGCCCCTCATGCTGCAGGGCACGGCGCGGACCTGGCTCAACAGCCTCAAGTCATACAGCATCAACAGCTGGCTAGACTTCACAGAAGCTTTCGTCCGCAACTTCACCAGCACCTACAAGCGGGCTCCCAAGCCCAAACAGCTCTCCTTGTGTGTACAAGGCCCCGCCGAGTCCACTCGCGACTACCTCACGCGTTTGGCCGAGCTCCGCAACTCTTGCGAAGGGGTGCACGAGGTGCAAGCCATAGAATACTTCACTGCCGGGGGCCGAGAAGGCACCCTCCTCAAGCACAAGCTCCTCTATGACGAGCCGACTACCCTCGACGAGCTTCTGGTCATAGCGGACAAGTACGCCACCGCCGACTCCTTGATGAAGACCGAACTCTGGGTAGACGCGTCCGGAAAGGTACTCAACCCGGTGCCCAAGACGCCGGCTAGGGACTCTAGCCGACGCCAACACCAGAACGACCACAAGCACAAGGGCCCTGTGCCGCCCTCCACCAGTCGGTAGGTGGCCACAGTCGAAGACGAGCAACCCGAAGCATGGCCCACACCCAAGAAGCAGAGGGGCGGCAAGCCGGCTTGGCAGCCGGCCTTCTCCTACAAGTAGACTCTCGACGCCGCATGCACGTTCCACAGTGGCGCGAAAGCGTCCAACCACACGACCCGGAAGTGCCACTGGCCCACCCGAATCTCCAAAGGCGAAGGGCTCGCACCGCCTCCACCTGCCGGTCCGCCGCCTCTGGCTCCGCAACCGCCGGCTGCTCGGCCCGCAGTCGGAGCCGTGCACGATGAGTTCCCCAACGAGCAAACCGCCTATGTCATATTTACAAGCCAGCCCGAAGACCGGCACAGCAAACGCCGAGAGCACCAAGAAGTCAGCATGGTTGCTGCCAACCCCGCCGAGCACATGCACTGGTCAGAAAAACCTATCAGCTAGAGCCGGACTGACCACCTAGAGGTGATGCCGTCTCCCGGCTCTTATGCGTTGGTTTTGGATGCCACCCTTGCAACATATAGACGCGCTGCCTGTTTCTCCCACGTGCTGATAGACGGCGGGAGCAGCATCAACATCCTGTACTGTGACACCATGGAGAAGCTGAATGTCAAGACGAAGCAACTCATGCCTACTCGGACTGTGTTCCATGGCATCGTACCCGGCCTGTCCTGTGCCCCCATTGGCAAGATCAAGATTGATGTGCTTTTTGGGGACAAGGAGCATTTCTGCCGGGAAGCGATCTGGTTTGAAGTGGTGGAACTGGAAAGCCCCTACCATGCATTGCTTGGCCGACCTGCCTTGGCCAGGTTCATGGCAGTTCCCCACTATGCATACCTTAAGATGATGATAACGAGCACCAAAGGCATCATCACCATAGCCGGCGATTACAAGAAGTCCTCTGAGTGCGCAGCAGCCAGCAGCCAGCTGGCCGAGTCCCTTGTAATTGCCGAAGAAAGGAAGATGATGGACCGAGTCGTGGCCATGGCCGGCAAGCAGTCGGCCTTGTCCCCCCATCCCAAGGAGCATGATGCTCAAGGTTCTTTCCAGCCGACCAAGGAGACGAAGAAGATACCTCTCGATCCCGAGCACCCAGAGAGGTTTGCCGTCATCGGGGCAAACCTAAACAGCAAATAGGAAGGCGAGCTCGCCGAATTCCTCCGTGAGAATCGGGACATCTTTGCATTGTCCCCCAAGGACATGCCGGGTGTTCCGAAGGAATTCGCCGAGCACAAACTACACGTCCGAGAAGACGCAAAGCCGGTCAAACAACCCCTCCGCCGACTGTCGGAGGAGAAACGCAGGATTGTGGGAGAGGAGATAGCCCGGCTTCTGGCAGTCGGCTTCATTATGGAAGTTTTCTTTCCAGAGTGGCTCGCTAACCAGGTCCTCGTGCTAAAGAAGAATAACAAGTGGCGCATGTGTATAGACTACACGAGCCTCAACAAGGCCTGCCCCAAAGATCCCTTTGCCCTGCCAAGGATTGACCAAGTGATAGACTCCACGGCCGGATGCGAGATGTTGAGTTTCTTGGATGCTTACTCAGGGTATCACCAGATAAAGTTAGATCCGACAGACCGCCTGAAGACCTCCTTCATCATGCCATTCGGAGCCTTCTGCTACCTGACTATGACATTCGGCTTGAGAAATGCCGGTGCCACTTTTCAGCGTTGCATGCAGAAGTGCCTCCTCAAGCAACTCGGCAGAAATGCCCACGTCTACGTAGACGACATTGTGGTGAAGACGGAGAAGCGCGGCACCTTGCTGGAAGACCTCAAGGAAACATTTGAGAACCTACGCTGGTTCCAAATCAAGCTTAACCCTGAGAAATGTGTGTTCAGAGTGCCAGCCGGCCAGCTCCTAGGCTTCCTGGTCTCCGAACGCGGCATCGAATGCAACCCAGTAAAGATCAAGGCCATTGAGAGAATGGCGATTCCCACCAAACTTCGAGACATCCAGAAGTTTACCGGATGCTTGGCCTCCTTGAACCGCTTCATCAGCCGGCTCGGAGAGAAAGCTCTTCCCCTCTACTGCCTCATGAAGAAGACCAACCACTTCGAGTGGAATGACCAAGCCGACCAAGCTTTTCACGAGCTGAAGAAGATGCTGGCCACGCCGCCTGTCCTGGCGGCGCCGACTGAGAAAGAGCCCATGCTCCTCTACATCGCCGTAACCAGCCGGGTGGTCAGCACCGTCATCGTAGTCCAACGCCCAGAAGAAGGCCGAGCCCAGCCGGTCCAGAGGCCGGTGTACTATTTGAGCGAGGTGCTGTCTACCTCGAAGCAGAACTACCCGCACTACCAGAAGATGTGCTACGGCGTGTACTTCGCCACCAAGAAGCTGAAGCCCTACTTCCAAGAGCATCCCATCACGGTCGTATGCACCGCCTCGCTGGCCGAGATCATAAGCAGCCGGGATGCATCCGGCCGGGTGGCGAAATGGGCCATCGAGATGGCCCCCTATACGATCTTCTACCAGCCTCGCACCGCCATCAAGTCCCAAGCATTGGCCGACTTCCTCGTCGACTGGGCCGAGACCCAGTACCTACCGCCGGCTCCCGACTCCACTCATTGGTGCATGCACTTCGATGGGTCCAAGATGCGCACTGGTTTGGGAGCCGGCATCATCCTCACCTCTCCCAAAGGCGACAAGCTCAGATACACGCTGCAAATTCACTTTGCCGCCTCCAACAACGTGCCGAGTACGAGGCGCTCATACATGGGCTCCGGCTTGCCAAAGAACTCGGCATTCGCCGGATCCTATGTTATGGCAACTCGGACTTGGTGGTCCAGAAATCATCCAGCGACTGGGATGCCAAGGACGCAAATATGGCAAGCTACCGCTTCCTCGTTCAGCAGATCAGTGGGTATTTTGAAGGATGCGAGTTCCTCCACGTACCACGAGCCGACAACGAGCCAGCTGATGCCCTGGCTCGAATAGGCTCCACTCGGCAAGCAATACCAACCGGTGTCTCTCTACAACGCCTCCTCAAGACGTCTCCAGAGTCCGATTCCATCTTCGTGCCGCCTGACCCCGACGCGGCCGGTTCCGGCTCGAAGAACCAAGCAGGTGACCCAGGGACTTCGATAGCCGGCCAGGGGGCATCAGCAGGCAGCCTGGGGACTTCCCTAGTTACGCCCGACCCGGGGACTGCCTCACCCGGCTCGGGGACTGCGGTAGTCGGCCCGGAGACTAAACCAACACAACAGGCGGCGGCCGACTCCAACATTTCACCACCCAGCCCGCCCGCCCTGGTCGCAGTAGCCGTGTTGGCAATAGAGGAGGTCGCAGCTCCATCATGGGCTCAATCCATCCTCAACTTCCTAATAAACCAAGATCTGCCGGCTGACGAAGTAGAGGCAAGACGAGTCCAACGCCGAGCCGGAGTATACACAATCGTCAACAGAGAACTTGTCAAGTGCAGTGTCACTGGAGTCCTCCAGTGATGCATCGAGCAAGAGAAGGGCATTGCAATCCTCAGAGACATCCACCAAGGAGAATGCAACCACCATGCGGCCTCAAGATCACTCGTCGCCAAAGCCTTCCGCCATGGTTTCTTTTGGCCGACTGCTTTGGATGACGCCAAGGAGTTAGTTAAACATTGCAAAGGGTGCCAACTCTTCAGCTCCAAGCAACACATGCCGGCTTCAGCACTCAAAACCATTCCCCTCAGTTGGCCCTTCGCCGTTTGGGGACTGGACATGGTGGGCCCATTCAAGACGGCACGCGGCGGCATGACACATCTACTTGTCGCCGTGGACAAATTCACCAAATGGATCGAGGCAAAGCCGATCAAGAAGCTGAATGGGCCGACTGCCGTGACATTTATCGCAGATATAACAACTCGATATGGCATACCACACAGCATCATCACCGACAATGGCACGAATTTCGCCAAGGGAGCCTTGGCACGTTTCTGCGCGACGCAAGGCATCCGGTTGGACCTAGCGTCCATTGCCCACCCGCAGTCAAACGGCCAGGTCAAGCAAGCCAACGGCCTCATCCTTTCCGGCATCAAGCCCCGACTGATCGTACCACTGGAGCATTCAGCCGGCTGTTGGCTCGATGAGCGGCTGGCTATCCTCTGGAGTCTGCGCACTACACCAAACAAGTCAACCGGCTTCACTCCTTTCTTCCTCGTATATGGTGCCGAGGCGGTCATCCCAACTGACATCGAGTTCGACTCGCCTCGGGTAACCATGTACACAGAAGCCGAGGCCAAGGAAGCACGAGAAGACGGCGTCGACCTGCTAGAAGAGGGCCGGCTGTTAGCCCTCAGCCAGACCGCCATCTATCAGCAGGGCCTGCGCCGCTACCACAGCCGGAAGGTCAAGCCAAGATCCTTCCAAGAGGGCGATCTTGTGCTCCGGCTGATCCAGCGAACAGCCGGCCAGCACAAGCTCTCGGCCCCTTGGGAGGGCCCCTTCGTCATCAGCAGAGCCTTAGGCAACGACTCCTACTACCTAATCGATGCGCAGAAGCCGAAGGCACAAAAAAGAGACGACTCCGGCAAGGAGTCGGAACGACCATGGAACGCCAACCTCCTCCTAAGATTTTACAGTTAAAATGCAGTATGTATCACGCTAACTTTTGTACTAAGTACGAGACAATAGGCCCCCCGAGGAGAGCTCGGGGACTGCCATCTTTTATCTATGAATGAAAAGTATCATGCTTATGGCCTTGTCATTGCATTCACTTTTTCCGTCCGGCACCGGGTTCGACTAGTCGGCCCGGGGACTGGCCGCCTGGAGTTATATTAGAAGTCCTACCCGCAGTCAGACAAGTAGTGTGCCGGCTCCCAAGCCTTCTCTTGCCAAAAGTCGCAGTTCGAAGAACCGGCTGTCCGGCTGGCAAGAGTTAAAGGCAGGAAAGGGCGCCCACACAAAAAACGGTTAGGGACTAATGGACTAATATAAAAAGGCGGTTTTTCTCCCATCGCCGACCGGCTACCAGTGTAGCCGGCCGGCCGGCTTCCATTCACCTCACTCCAATCTAAGAAAGCTCGAGTACTTGCCTTCCCAGAAGGGGAAGGCAGCAAAGGAAACAGCCTAAGGATAAAAAGCATACATGAATGGAAACCAAACACACAATAATATTTACATAAAAGACCTTCAAAAGGCCAGCATTCAACATAGTTCAAATACACCCCCAGTGGGTGGAACTGTGCAAGTTTAATAAAGTTGTTCAAAAGGCAACAAGCCAGAAAAAACAAGGACGACAAACTATGCCAAGGGAGCGACTGGCAAGTCGGGCAGGTTGGTGGAGACGGCAGTGCCGGCTGGAGGAGTGGCCGGCTGGCGAACCTCGGCATGATCATCGCTCCCGCAGAGGGTGCGCTAGCACGCGCCTTGTTGCCGGAGGCACGATCAGGCTGAGGTTGGCTGCTCGCTTCACCAGTCGGCTCAACGTCTTCGCCTTCCTCTCCTTCGTCGTCTTCGCCTTCATCATTGGAGGCGACCTCCTCTGCCGAGTCTTCACCCGCTGCCGGGTCCAGCCCGAACCACTCCTCCGGCTAGGCAACGTTGTCGTCATTGATCTCAGCAGTGAAGACGCTGATGTCAGTACACTCGGCGATCGTCGAAGCGCGCTGAGCAATAGCCGGCCGCACCTCCTCCAACTCCTCGTCGGCCTCCAGCCGCCAGGTGCACAGCTGGTCCAGGTTCAGCCCCGGATACCAGGCTCGGACAAATCCAGCGCCTGCCCAGCTCCAAGCCAGGCTGCCGACGCCTTCCAGGCCTCGAAGCGGCCAACCTCGGAGTGCGGGGAATCGTCTCGCTTGGCCAGAGGGCGGCCAACACTTGCGCCCCGGCGTGCTGGAGGCAGCGGAGCATACGATGAGCCGGCTGCAACTGGGCTTGGACCGCCAAGAGCTGCTCTTCGAGCGTCCGGCTTGCGTCCGGCGCGATTTTAGCCCCCGCCTGCCAACGTGCCTGGCGATGGGCCTCGATGGATTGGGCGGTGAAGACGGAGTAGCCGGGAAAGTAGTCTGCACAGAGAACAAAAAGCAGTACAAGTCAGAACACAAATCAGGGATCAAGGGGCAAGCAGGGAGTGAAGAAGGCGGCTTACCGTCGATCAGATCCTCGATACGGCTGAAGCCCTCGCTCAGCGCCTGCTTCGCTTCAGCCCAGCCTGCCGCTTCGGTCTCGAACTCGGCCCTCAGGGCGTCCTCGTTGTCCTGCGCCTTCTTCAGGGCCGCTTTGTGGCTCTCCTCCTGGTCAGCCAACTTCTTGACGAGGCGGTCACACTCCAGGACCAAGGCGCTGTACTCGGCTTCCTTGGTGCAAAGGGCGGCCTGGGCCCCGCTGAGCTTCTCCCTCAAGTCGGCATTGGCTCCTGCAAGCATGAAAACAAAGGAAAAATTAATAAGGTGAAGTCGTCAAGGAAGATCCGACCCGGCTGCTCAGCAGTCGGCCTGAATCTCGAGGACTACACCCAGTGGGTGCGCTGACGCGCCCCCACGGAAGATGAACGAGACAGACAACACTCCGGCTGCTGGTCAGGTCCTCGGTTCTCCGGTCCAGCTCCTGAGCCTGGGAGTTGAAGGCGGCTGCGCGGAGGTTATGATACTCCTGGAAGATTATACAGGAGGCAAGGATAAGTTAAAGTTGTCAAGGAAGATCCGACCCGGCTGCTCAGCAGTCGGCCCAAATCTCGGGGACTACACCCAGTGGGTGCGCTGACGCGCCCCCACGGAAGAAACCAAAAGAACAAAATAGCCGAGGCCAGAAGACTCACCCGGATGACAGCCCGCGTCGAGAGAAACTCCTGGGTGTATCGCTGCAGCGAGGCGGCCTGAGCCTGAAGCCGGTTCCGGACCTCCTGGGCTGCCGCGTTCAGCTCGCTCGTCCCCCCGCTGGAAGTCCACTCGGACGTACTGATGCTGGCCGCCTCCAGGGCCTCCGCCGTCTAGCTGGCGCCCGCTGCTCGATGCGGTTCTGGCGCGGAGGCGCCACCCCCTGCGCGCCGGTGCAATGCCGGCTGCACCTCGAGGCCGGCCCCTGCCTCTGGCTCGCCCCTGGACGGCTGCTCTGACACCGCAGCCGTTTGGCTGCTTTGGCCCGCCCCAGTCGACGCCGTCTGCGACGCCCCCTCCACGAGAATCACGTGGTCCTCCCGCCTCTCCATCACCGGCGGGCCTTGGTCGACCTCCTCCGACAGGGGCACGGGAATGTTGGGAGCCACGGCGCGGAGGGGAACAACGAGCAACGGAGGCCGGTTGTGCGAGGCCTCCGCCTCCGTCTCCGCGGCTGCCGCCTTCGCCCGGGCCTTGGCCGCCGCATCGGCCTGCTCCTTCGTCGCCTGGGCGGCCCTTCGCTCCGCCGCTGCCCACTCCTCCTGCGCCTCCCACGCGTTTCGCTCCGTGGCCTCCCTAAGGTCGGCGCGGGGATCCACGCGGCAGGAGCTTGAGGACCCTCCAGTCAGCCCGACTACGGAGCCGCCAGGACCTCGCTCGAGAGAAAGTGGCGCCCTGTACGGCAAGGAAAGAAATGTTTAGAAGAGCTTCGGACGAAAAATAAAAAAAATATACGCAAGACATTCGACGACTTACGCAGAGACCGCCTGCGGCTGCTTCACCGCTTCGCGGAAGCGGGCCGCCTTCGCGGCCGCCTCATCTCGCTTGGTCGCCGCCATGGAAGCCTTGGATTTCTTCGGCCGGCTGCCGAAGAAGGTCGACGCGGCCCGGCGCTTCTGCGCGCCGCCACGGGCAGCCGGCACGGCAGACGAGCCCGCGCCTTGATGATCAGGCGCCGGCTGGCGGTGCGGGGCGACTTCGACCTCGTCGTCATCCCGCTAGTCTTCGAAGCTGGCCCCGAGTCCCGCGCCTCCGGCCTCGTCGCCTTCCCCCACGATGGCGTCTTCCATGGCGGCCGCTCCCAGGTCCGGATCGTCGGCGTCGTCCACCGTGCGGTCAGGGAGGAGTTGGCGCTCTACCCCCGCGGCCCCGGCTATCGGCGGAAGAAGAGGGTTCTGCTAAAGGCAAACCAATTGATCAAGAGTCGGCTATCATGAGGCCGGCTACAAAAGGAAGAAAATAAGAAAGAACTTACGGAAGGTAGAGGGTTGGCGCGGGAATACGGCTCCTTGCCGTATCGCCAATCCTCGGCGAGCTTGCAGTTGGAGATATAATTCACCATGTAAGACACCTCTGCATGAGGCATCTCCCTGGTGCTCAGCCGGCACGGGTCGAAGCGACCGCTCATCTGGCAGATCATGTGAGGCCGGCCTTGGAGCGGAAGAACCCGGCGCTCCACGAAGGCGGCCACCAAGTCGGCTCCGGTCAGGCCCTCCGACTGGATCATCACCCAAAGCCGGGAGACGGCTGCGTCCCGGCCTGAGACAGCGACCTGGCCCGATAGCTCCACGAAGGTTGCCTCCCAGCTGGCAGGCCGGCTACGTAAGCCGGCAGGTTGATGTAGTCGCCTTGCTGGGCGACGTTCTTCACATAAAAAAAAGACTTCTGCCAAAGCTTCACTGACTGGATCAGCGGAATGGACGGGAACGGATTGTTCTCGCTCGCCCGCCTCATGGCAATGAAGGCTCCGCAGGGGGCGGGCACGCCCGCGACGACGGTGCCGAGCTTGCTTTGGAAGAACTCCCCCTAGAGCTCGAGCGTGGGGAGAACTCCAAGAAAACCCTCGCACAGGGTGATGAAGGCCGACAGCAGCATCACGGTGTTGGGCGTGAGGTGATGCGGCTGGAGGTGGTAGAATTCGAGGAAGGCTCGAAGGAAGCCGCTCGCCGGGAGGCCGAAGCCACGCAGGCAGTGCAAGCGGAAGATCACCCGCTTGCCCTCCTCTGGTGCCGGCGAAATCTCCCTCGCCGGCGCTTGACGAACCCGCACTAAGTTCTCGCCCGGCAAGCGCCGCGTCCGGCGGAGGAACTCGACATGGTCCTCGTGGAAATTGGGGCCATCCCACGAGCTCGACAGCGCCATGGGAGCAATGCAGCGGGGAGCAAGACGAAGCGACGTTGGAGCGGCGCGGCAAAGGGTTGCTGCGGCGAAGAGCAAGACGGAGCGACGACGGGACAGTGCGGCAAAGAGTTGCTGCAGCAAGGACAAGAAGAAGGAGGGCAAGAAGGGGCGGCGTGAGGGAGAGCGCGTGAGCCTCTGCCGCTCCCCCTCCTCCTCCTACTTATAGGCCCGCGCGGCGGAGCCGAGGAGGCGCGGCGTGGGGGAACGTGGGGATGAACTGCGCCCACTCCCCGATGTCCCGCGATTATTACGCCCTGATGGCATAATAAAACCGCCGCGGGAAGGAGAGCGGTCCAAGTGGGCCGCAGAAGATCCGCGCTCAGGCCGAGGCCTACGAGTGGCGGGCCCGGGCCTGTGGTGGCGTCCCGTCGCACGCATGCGTTGGCAGGACATCCTTGCCACGTGGCCCGCGAAAAAGCACGTCGTCAGCTCGCAGGGCGGCTGACGTTCCAGCCGACAAGAAATGGAGCTTTTCGAAGACGGCGCGCACAAGCAAAGCCGGCCCCTCGGGATAGGAAGCTGACCTAGCTTCTCGTCCCTTTGTCAGCCTCGAAGCTCGATCAGCTTCGGGGACTACTATCGGAGTAAATAACATGGGTAGCCTAGCCGGCTCCCCCTGGCCCTTCTGAAAAAATTACGAGCCGATTCGGCCCTCAAAGAATCCAAGACACAGGGCCGCCTTCCCCTTGCCGGCTGTCTCCAGGCCGGCTATCGGAAGGTGGCCCGACTTCAGCCCTCATGAAGAAAATATGCGGGAGGGCCGGCTCCGAGAAGCCGGCCGCGAGAAGGCCGACTCCAAGAAGCCGGCTCCCATAAAGCGGTCAAGATCGTACCCTCGAAGTCTGCATCCACATAACGGCGATGTGACGGGGCGTGGCTACAGTGAAGCCTGCCACCCCCGAATCCCGGAGCACGCCTGGCGCAGTGCGTCGTACGGGTGGCCATGACCCGTCCGGCACGGCACTGTTGCCATGATGACCCTGATGTCAACCACAACGGGTCGCCGGCGCGGCCCATGGGCGGTGGGCCCCTTCGGGCAGAGAGAGACCCGAAGGCGGCTAGGCCTCCCCAGTTGGCCCAAGATAGAGCCGGCTCCCCACAGCCGGCTTGCCACCTCCCTCGAAGAAGACGCCCCATTAAGGAGACAAGACGCGGCGGGGCTATAGTGATCGCCCACCAAGCGGCGGCACTATAGCCACACCCACTTCGGCGAAGCCCTCGTCACCAAGATTAAGCAACAGTAACCAGCTGCCGACAAGGCCCTGGACAGTGGGGCCTGCCTGTCGACCAAGGAGCCGGCAGCCGGCAGGACCCACAAGCTGGCGGGCCCCAGCAGCCGGCGCAGAAGCCGGAGAGCGTAGACACAGACGGCTGGGCCCCGCGCCCAGCCGGATTACCATTGTAGCCCCGGGGGGTAGGCCTATATAAACCCCCCGGGGCATCCATGCAAAGAGAGATCGAACCCCTGCTAGTTTTAGACACCACACAGGGAGGAGAAGAGAGCAAGCCTCGCCCTTCTTCCTCCTCTCGCCAAACAGCTCAAGGAGCATCGTGTAGCTACTTATTCATCTAGTGATGATGCGGAGACCCCACAGAGCAGCAGTAGGGGTGTTATCTCCACGGAGAGCCCCGAAGCTGGGTAAGATTCGCCGGCGTGCATGTCTTCGCCTCATCCCGTTTCCAGGCACCGGCGACGTCTTACTGGCTCCCACAATGATAAGCCACCCGTTGGCATATGTCGCACCTACCACACGACATGTATAATGCCTTCTAGCCGGATTGTAGATCATTTGTCGTTGCGGACCTTTTCGCTTCAACCTCCGGGCCCAATAGTCCGGAGTGTATCCGAATACCCGCTCAGTTATATAAGAACCGGGGTATGCATGGAGACCAGGCGTAGGGGTCATTAGTGCTTTATCAGACAAGTGCCCAACTAGTTATGTTATATTACATGGGTAGTAAGAAACATCTTCCAGGGAGAATAGTTCCGTTAAGGGTTCCTTTCCCTGGGTAGGCATGCCCTAAAGTGCATGTCCGGACTGCGATAGGAAACGCAGGAAAAACATCTGGGGGAAGATATGGACAATAAATAAAAATCATCTTTTGTTCACCGACCGAATATTCCCTTAAGAACGCTAGCTTTCGGCTTCACCCAGTCTGAGGTACACATCCGGCTGACCCGGCAGTAACAATCGCAGAGGTGCTCCCCTTATGCCCTAGCCGAATTAACGGGAACGTGGGGCATAAATACAAGAGCTAGGCAACCCTGCTTGGCCAAAACTTAAGTCATATCGATGCATATAATGGTGAAAAAAGGTACATGCGGAAGTATAACACATGTGTTGGGCATGAGGCCCAGATAAATAATTTAAGCTTCTGTGAAAGAAGGCCCCAGGTATGAAGAGTGTGGCTAGCGCATCTATAATGTGCGAGCGAGGCACAAGGTGACCCTTGAAGGCCTAGAGAAATTTTAAAAGAAAGAAATAAAGTGAAACAAGACAGATAATGTATATGCAAAAAATGGACAAACGGAGGGGACTAATTTAGAGTTCGGTGCTAGGCGTAGAATCTTTGGAGCCTGGCCGCGTTCCATGGGTTCGGCTCGAGTCGACTAGTCGATGCATCCCACAGTCGGTACGCTCCACCGGTCAGAACTTGGTCAATAATAAAGGGACCTTCCCATTTGGGCTCGAGCTTGTTCTTTTTCTTATCCGGCAGGCGTAGAACTAGTTCACCAACGTTATAAGTTTTGGCCCGTACTTCTCTGCTTTGGTATCTGCAAGCCTATTGCTGATAAAATGCGGAACGGGCTTTGGCTACATCGCGCTCCTCCTCCAGGGTGTCCAGACTGTCCTGTCGATCGAGCTTGGCTTCTCTTTCTTCGTACATGTGCACTCGAGGTGAGTCATGAATTATGTCACAGGGTAAGACTGCCTCTCCGTCATACACCATAAAGAAGGGTGTATATCCAGTACTACGATTCAGCGTGGTCCGCAGCCCCCAGAGTATGGAGTCGAGCTCCTCTACCCAGTGCGTGTTAGACTCCGTTAAGGAACACACTAATCTGGGTTTAATGCCGCTCATTATAAGACCGTTTGCTCGCTCGACTTGACCGTTGGTTTGTGGGTGATAGACTGAGGCATAATCGAGCTTGATGCCCATTTTGCTGCACCAGATTTTTACCTCGTCGGTCGTGAAGTTCGTGCCATTATCAGTGATGATGCTATGGGGGACGCCATAACGGTGTACAACCCCGGATATGAAGTCTATCACGGGTCCGAATTCGGCTGCTTTAACAGGTTTGGTCTCTATCCATTTGGTGAATTTATCCACCATGACCAATAAGTATTTTTTTCTTGTGGGTTCCCCCTTTAAGGGGTCCAACCATGTCAAGCCCCCAGACTGCAAAGGGGCATGTAATGGGGATTGTTCGGAGGGCGGTGGGTGGCATGTGGCTTTGATTCGCAAAGAGCTGGCAACCGGCACAGCGTTGGACCAAGCCCTATGCATCTTCCCGGGCCGTTGCCCAATAGAATCATATACGGAAGGCCTTGCTTACAAGAGCCCGGGCTGCAGCGTGATGACCGCCGAGTCCGGCGTGAGTTTCTGCCAAAATATTCCGCCCTTCCTCTTCGGAGATGCACCTTTGAAGGACTCCGGTAGTGCTTTTTTTGTACAATTCTCCCTCATGGACCCTGTAGGCCTAGGATCGCCGCACTATGCAGCGTGCCTCATTTTGGTCCTCCGGAAGTTCCTGTCTAGTTAGGTAGGCCAGGAATGGTTCTGTCCACGGGGCAATAATGGCCATTATTTCGTGGGCCGAAGGTGTTATTTTGGTGGTGGAGCCTCCTATTGTGTCAGAGAGTTCGGTATCGGGTATTTTGGCCGGGTCTGGACTGTTGTTACTGGTGTCCCCTTCTCATACTACGCATGGTTTGAACAGCCTTTCCAAAAATATGTTGGGGGGACCGCATCACGTTTTGCGTCGATGCGGGCGAGGATATCCGCTGCCTGATTGTTTTCCCGAGCCACATGGTGAAATTTGAGCCCCTCGAACCGAGCTGACATTTTTAGGACGGCGTTTCGATAGGCCACCATTTTCGGATCCTTGGCGTCAAGGTCTCCATTTATTTGGGATATTGCGAGGTTTGAATCCCCACGCACCTCCAGGCATTGAATGCCCATGGAGACTGCCATCTGAAGACCATGCAACAGAGCTTCGTATTCGGCTGCATTGTTGGAGTCTATATACAATATTTGCAGTATGTACTCAACGGTATCTCCGGTTGGGGACGTCAGGACGACGCCAGCCCCTAGACCAGCCAGCATTTTAGAACCATCGAAGTGCATGATCCAATTGGAGTATGCGCCGTACTCTTTAGGGAGTTCGGCCTCCGTCCATTCGGCGACGAAGTCGGGCAATACTTGCGACTTAATGGCTCGTCGAGGTTTGTATGTTATGTCAAACGGGAGGAGCTCAATGGCCCATTTGGCAATTCTGCCCGTAGCGTCGCGTTTGTTTATAATATCATTAAGTGGCACTTCCGAGGCTACTGTAATCGAACACTCTTGAAAGTAGTGTTGCAGCTTCCGCGATGCCATGAATACCGCATATGCTATCTTTTGGTAATGCGGGTACCATGATTTGCATGGAGTGAGGACAGTGGATACATAGTATACCGGCTTTTGAAGAGGGAATTTATGTCCGTCCGCTTCTCATTCGACAACAAGCACCGCGCTTACGACTTGATGAGTTGCCGCAATGTACAATAGCATTGGTTCGCCGATGTTTGGCGCGGCCAGGATTGGGTTGGTTGCCAAGATGGCCTTTATTTCTTCCAATCCGGTTGTGGCCGCGTCCGTCCACTCGAAGTGTTCGGTGCGCCGAAGGAGGCTTTAAAGGGGTAAAGCCTTTTCTCCTAAGCAGGAGATAAAGTGGCTTAGAGCCGCCACGCATCCAGTTAATTTCTGGATTTGTTTGAGGTCTGTTGGGGTAGCCAACTGTGACAAAGCTCGGATTTTGTCCGGATTAGCTTCAATACCTCTACTGGAGACAATTAAACCCAGGAGCTTTCCGGCTGGTATGCCGAAAATGCATTTTTCCAGAATGAGCTTGATGTCGTATGTTCGGAGGTTGTCGAATGTGAGCCTCAAGTCGTCTATCAAAGAGTCGACGTGTTTGGTTTTGATGACCACATCGTCTACGTATGCCTCTACTGTTTTGCCAATTTGTTTCTCCAGACATGTCTGAATCATGCGCTGATATGTTGCGCCGGTGTTTTTGAGCCCAAAAGGCATTGTGTTAAAACAAAGGGGACCGTACGATGTGATGAATGCCGTTGCAGCTTGGTCGGACTCCGCCATCTTGATTTGGGGGTAACCAGAGTATGCGTCGAGGAAACACAATGACTTGTGTCCTGCGGTAGCATCAATGATTTGATCGATGCGTGGGAGGGGGAAGGGATCCTTTGGGCAAGCTTTATTGAGGTCTTTGAAATCGACACAAAGGCGCCAGGATTTGTCCTTCTTTGGTACCATCACCAGGTTTGCTAGCGAGTCCGGGTGTTTTATTTCTCTGATGAATCCAACCTCCATTAACTTGGCTAGTTCCTCTCCCATGGCATGTCTCTTAGGTTCGGAGAAACTCCGAAGAGCCTACTTGACCGGCTTGAATCCCTTTAGGATATTGAAGCTATGCTCGGCCAGCCTGTGTGGGATTCCTGGCATGTCTGAGGGATGCCAGGCGACTATGTCCCAGTTCTTGCGCAAGAACTCTCGTAGTGCGGCGTCCACAGCGGGGTTTAACTGTGCCCCGATGGAGGCTGTTTTTGTAGGGTCCGTTGGGTGGACATGGAATTTGACTATTTCATCTGCTGGTTTAAAAGAGGTGGACTTGGATCTCTTGTAGAGTATCACGTCGTCCCTGTCTACTGTAGAGCGTAGGGTGGTTAATTCCTCGGCCGAGAGGGCTTTGGATAATGCCTCGAGGGCCAGTGCGGCTGTTTTGTTTTCGGCGCGGAGTGCCGTGTCCAGATCGCTGGCGAGAGTGATGATTCCATTGAGCCCGGGCATTTTGAGCTTCATGTACCCGTAATGGGGTACGGCTTGGAAGATTGTGAACGCCTCCCATCCTAAAAGGGCGTGATAACCACTGCTGAACGGGGCCACTTGGAATGTAATTTCTTCGGACCTGTAATTACCCGGCGTGCCGAATACCACATCTAGTGTGATTTTCCCAGCACAGCGTGCTTTGCGATTGGGGATGATTCCTCTAAAGGTTGTTCTACTTAGCTCGATGCGGTTCCAGTCCATTTGCATCTTTTGAAGAGTTTCCTCATATATGAGGTTTAGTCCGCTGCCGCCGTCCATGAGTACTTTGGTGAGTCGAAAGCCGTCCACGATTGGACTGAGGACCAGTGCGGCTGGTGCTCAGGCTATTCGGAATTTAGGTTCGTCACTGGCATTGAAGGTAATAGCCATGTCACTCCATGGATTTATTGCTGCTACGTGGCAGATTTCGGCCATGCTGCGGAGTGCTCTGTGGTATTTGGGATAAGAAGATCCTCACCACTTTTGGCCACCTGCCGGAGTATCCAACATGCTCTAAGGTTGTGCGTTGGTATTATATCTGCTGTACTATGACTTTTTCAGGGTCCGTCGAGCCATCCCTCCAGTACGGTTCCATGCCCTGTAGAGGGTTTTTGCTTTTTGGTAGTTGACCCGGGTGTATTGTGATAATGCACCCTTTTATTTCGGACTGGGTTTGTATTCAGGGCTGGATTATCCCAAAAGTTTGTTTCGGTTTTCCAGGCACTTTCCATCGCACAGTACTTTCGTATTATGGTCGCCAAGTCAGCGAAGCGTGTTATCTCACGTCGATTTATGGCGTTAAGGATTCCCTTGTCCATGCAATTATTGCAGAAAAATAGGATTGCGTCTTCCTCGCGATAGTCCTTAACCTTGCTCAACGCAAGGAGGAAACTGGCCCAATAGTGATGTACTGTTTCCTGGGGCTCTTGCCTGATGTGGGGAAGATCGCTTATGTTTGGGTGGGTGGGTGGAATTGAATCCAAACCCTTACCTGATCTGGGATCCAGGGGCCAAGGAGTTTCCAATTTTGGAGTTCCGGTTCCGGGGTGTTACTCGATAATCCTGGCCCACTGCCTGACTCTAAGTTCAGGGATTGGATGTTGTCCTCCCGCGAACGGGCGTCTGGCTCGGAGAGCTTGGGAGTCCGGACATAGTTGGTCCTCAAGATAGAGGGAAGATCACCACATTGTTCCTCCACCACTGCAATATGATGGCTGACAGGTCGAGAGTTAATCTCCCTTTGATCGGGTTTAAGCCCAATCCGATCATAGTTTGTAGTGACTCCCAAGGCGGCGATGCGATCCAAGAGCTCATTTAAGGAGGCGAGCTCCATTAGATCCTTCTGTTCGACGAGTGCCGATTTGACGTGGAGGCTGTTTTCGATGACCCGAGAAGTCATCGTCGGCGCGGCGGCCGAACATGCGGTCATGATGAAACCACCTAGCCGGAGAGTTTGGCCGACAGCCAAAGCTCCCCCAACAGTAGTACCATCTTTAAAGACGAGACAAGACATCCTTCCTTCTGGCGACGGCACAGAGGAACTCTCAATGAAAGCACCAATGTCGGTGTCAAAACCGGCGGATCTCGGGTAGGGGGTCCCAAATTGTGCGTCTAAGGCGGATGGTAATAGGAGGCAGGGGCCACGATGTTTTACCGAGGTTCGGGCCCTCTTGATGGAGGTAAAACCCTACGTCCTGCTTGATTTATTCTTGATGATATGGGTAGTACAAGAGTAGATCTACCACGAGATCGGAGAGGCTAAACCCTAGAAGCTAGCCTATGGTATGATTGTATGTTGTCCTACGGACAAAAACCCTCCGGTTTGTATAGACACCGGAGGGGGCTAGGGTTACACAAGTCGGTTACAAAGGAGGAGATATACATATTCGTATCGCCTAGCTTGCCTTCCACGCAAAGTAGAGTCCCATCTAGACACGAGATGAAGTCCTCAATCTTGTATCTTCATAGTCCAACGGTCTGGCCAAAGGTTATAATCCGGCTGTCCGAAGACCCCCTAATCTAGGATTCCCTCAAGCTCCGTCATCTGGTTGCATCAAACGGATATGGGGGAAAAAGGAAAGCAAAGCAAACATGACTACTCATCTGAAGTACTCAGCAAAGAAGGATCTACACTACATATGCAACATTATCAAAGGAAGGTTGTATATGTGGACTGGGCTTCAGAAATGCCAGAATAGAGGGGAGAGCCTAGTCCTATCAAACACTATCATCTTCAGCATCTTTAGTGGTCTTGCAGCATTAGAAGAGTGCAGACCAGCATAAAGTAAAGTAGTAGTAGTAGTGTCATTATCCTCGCACAGAGATCCTTTCTCGACTCCTTCAGAGAAAGCAATTCCAGAGCCATACTAGCTGGGAAATTATCTCGGATGTTTCCCCGCTCCGCCTGCAACGTCTAGCACTGCGTTAGTTCTCTCCTAACACCGCCTATTTATCATGTTATGCTTTATGATGCTTTGTTTGCTTTATATTTACTGTTTCTTCCCCCTCTTATCTCTGGTAGACCCCGAGACTGATGTTGCCCCTGTGATCGACCATGTCTCCGACGACCCTTCTTCCTTTGCAGCAAAGCTTCCACGCAAGCACCCCCTTTTGAGCATACCGATATTGCATACTCTATCTCCCTTATCCTTGCATTAGAATCTGCTGCTACTACTGTTATCCTATTTCTGCTACATAGCCTGTTTATTATAACCTTCTGTTGTTACCTACCTACTTATCCTAAATTTTTTAGTATAGGATAGGTAGAGAACCTTCAGAGACCCCCCACTTTGTCCCGACTGCCCCGCTGGATTATCAGAAGACCCGATCAATGGGATTGAAGACCAGGCCCCGGCAGCGCACATCACTTTCCCCTGAGTTGCTCTACACTACTGGGTTGCTATCGAGTGTCGAGGGTGACACCTCATCAGAACTTATGATGTTAACCTTGTAGGTTAGTTCATCAGTTATGGTCATTGAGGGTGATTCCTCCATCTCCAATCCCGATAACGACACTGTCGTGCAACTCCTCAAGAGTGGACCTCGAGGGTGATGCCTCCTTCATTCACCTTGACGAACACATCAGGTGAAATTCCATCGAGGGTGATTCCTCAGGGTTCCCCTTGGTGTTAGACACACGGTTACTATGGTTACTGTGACTTTACACTGGACCATGTTACTTAAGACGGGTCCGCCCTGAGGTGTACCCGCACGGGCTTAATTGCGAGTGATGTGGAGTCGGGTTGACCTGGAAGGTGCCCGTGAGATAATTACGAGGCGTGGCCGAGCATTCTTAGCCCTTGCCGCGAGTCCTCGAGATAGGGCAACGGGGTCACATCAATCGTGAGTATTTGCTCGTTACTGCGCGTTCCTAATCCACTACAATTTGGATATTTGATCCAAGGGCCTCTGGTCTGATAGCACTAACAATCACGCGGGAATAAGTATGGGCACTCTACATCGTATGTATCAGCTGAAAGCTCAATGAACATCGGCGATGGAGCGGCATGCGCCGGGTTGGACTGTGTCACATACCTAATTCTCATAATGCCTAGTGCTAGCATCTGGTGTTGCATCATGTCTACTTTACCCAGAAAGTAGAAATGGGGATGAAAATGTCCTACTGTGTGTGAGCTAAGTGTGTGAACACGATTTGGTAACGGTAGCGGTGAAAGGCCATGTGGGAGCACATGGTGGGTTGTCTCATTGAAACCGTCCTTAGGAACTGAGTTCTGTGTTTGTGATCCATGAACAACTACTACCACACATTGGGCTTCGGGCACTCCAAGCTCTCTCGACTTATTAATCGACCTGATCTTTGTCTCATTGAAACCGTCCTCAGGAACTGAGTTTCTGGTGTTTGTAGGATATGTGTTGGAGGCCTGCGTAGCGCTGACCCTAGGGGTGGGCTATGATGTGGTAGATACACCGTGGCCGGGTATGCCGGGCGCCGGTTTGGTGTCGCGGAACCCTGTACACATTGTTGGGGATGTGAGCGAAACCCCGGCCGGATCTTCTCGCGGATGGAACCCGAATAGGGGATAAACCTGGACTAGAGACTTGTGTGTTTAGTCAGGTCGTGGCCGACTCCCTCGCCAGGCTTCCGCTTGAAGGTTGCCGAGATACACGACGTGTACATGGTGGTAAGTGGCGAGAGCGTGTGTGAAGAAGTACACCCCTGCAGGGTTATAAATGATCTATTCGAATAGCCGCGTCCGCGGTAAATGACCTCTGGGTTGCCTGTACAGTTCATAGACAAGTGAAAGTGGATACTCTAAAATGCGCAAGATAAGCGTGGGTGCTATGGATGGTGTTCTCGTAGGGAGACGGGAGCGGATCCATAGTGGTGTATTGATTGGTGAATATGTGGACTCGTGTGTGCCACCTCAAAAGAGTTACTTGCAGTAGTAGGTCATGTTAGCCACTGAGTCAAAGCTGGCTTGCTGCAGTTAAAGCCCACCACCCATTTGTTGATAATGATACATATGTACATGGTTCTGATGCAAGTCTTCCTGGGTACATTTGTACTCACGTTTGCTTAATTTATGTTTTTGTAGAGAGACTTCAGTCGCGCTAGTAGTTCCATGTGGACTTCGACGTTTAGATTGTTACCTAAGCTACGATCTTGTGCCCTCGGCAACATCTTGTAGATAGTAAGGCTTCTCAGCCTTTTTCTTTTATAGTTGTCTATACTCAGATAAGTTTAGCTTCCGCTTGTGCTTGTTGCTTGTATGACTTGAATGCTGGATCATCAGACCCATGTTTGTAATATCTGGCTCCTCGGAGCCTAATGTATAAATACTTTGAGTCATAGAGTTTTGTTCTGATGCCATGTTGTATTTGCACATATCGAGCATATTGTGTGTATGATTGAAATGCTTGGTATGTGTGGGATCCGACAACCTAGTTGTTTATGCTTGGTAGCCTCTCTTATGGGGAAATGTAGTCTAGTGCTTCCACTGAGCCATGGTAGTCTGCTACAGCCCGGTTTGCTGGAGTCCTGCTAGCCCAGTTACTACTGCTCCGGAACACTTAGACTGGCCGGCATGTGATCCACTTCGTTCCTGTGTCTGTCCCTTTGGGGAAATGTCATGCGGTGACTTCTGGAGTCCTTCTAGCCTGCTATAGCCCGGGTTCCCAGAGTCCTGTTAGCCCAGTTTCTATAGCCCGGATTCACACGCTGATGACCGGCACGCTCGATGCTGGTTCATTTATGCCTGTCCCTGTAAGTTAGTGCCACTTTGGGTTTATGACTAGTCATGTCGGCCAGGGTTCTATGTCATATGGATGCTAGTGACACTATCATATACGTGAGCCAAAAGGCGCAAACGGTCCCGGGCCAGGTAAGGTGGCACCCGTGGGAATACCGTGCGTGAGGCCACAAAGTGATATGATGTGTTACATGCTAGATCGGTGTGACTTAGGATCGGGGTCCTGACAGACTGGAACGCCTTGCCTTCTTTAAGGGGGGCTAGGTTTGCTCACCGGCCGTGTACGCAACATGCAGGAGTGCAAAGGGCAATGGGCCCAAGACCCCTGCGTGCTTAGGATGTAGACCGGTGTGCTGGCCTCTATGACCAGCCTTGGTAGGACTGCGGTGTGTTGATCAGCCGAGGGCGGTCATGACCTGATGGTGTGTCCGGCTGGAGTTGATCGAGCGTGTTGGGTAAGTTGGTGCACCCCTGCATGGAAGAAAACATCTATCGATAGCCTTTCCTATGGTAACGGACACTCGGAGTTGTATCCCAATCGATACAACTAGAACTGGATACTTGAGATGAGAAATGGGATTTTTCAGGGTTCGCTTGGACATTTTTTGTAACACCCGAAGAATCATGCTATAGTAATACCCTGTTGATGGTGCCATGTCATCACTCATACTATTGCTAATCCTCAATTGCAGTCAAACACAATTCAAATTCAAATCCTAATTTAAAGTCAAAATTCAAACTTCTCATACATGACAACAAGAATGTTCTTCATGTGGCAAATAATCACTTGTTAATATTGGTGGTGAACCAACTTTTTGCAAAGTGTTTAAATGCCCTAAACTAATTAAAAACATGGCTAAATCATTTATTTAAATGCTTTTTAATTTATAAAAAAATACTAAAGTACTTTATTTTGGTGCCAAGTTAATTTTAGCTGTGGCCTAAGTTAAAATTGTATTTTAGGTCCAAGATTAGTTTTTATAAAACTATTTTGCTTTCTGAAAATAAAAGAAAACAGAAAAGGTAAAAAAGAATCTAAAAAGAAGCGGTGAGAGAGAGAGAGCCCCCTTGCCTAAATTTAAAAAAGAATGTATAAAGAATGATTACCTCTCAAACCACCTCTATGGTCAGGAGGCGAGGAAGGTTTTCATACAACACCCACGGTTCAATATTGAAGTGTTCCTGAAGAGGATGAAGGACAGACAGTCAATCATCCACAGGCACTGGCCTAAAGTTGCAAAGTCCTTCAGCATGAATGAAGGCTCAATATTCGCCTTCCGCTTCAGTAGTTTTCCTCATGATATGCATCTGTCTATATACTGTCTATGATGCTAATTTCGATAGGTTATATATGTTGCATGTGAAACTTGGTGCTGGTGCAGTTGTGTAATGGGGTAGCTGAGTGCTGAAGCTATATGATGTTGTACTCTAATGTATTTCAATTATTAAATTTTGCTTCCTTAATATGGAAATGAAATATATTATGTGCTTAATATGAATGTCAATTAGATTAATAAATGGATTACTAATAATAGGGCAATTAGCCTGCTAATGGCGAATTAGCCTGCTAATTGGGTTTTGCTATTGCAAAAGGTAATTGAAAAAATACCATGGGCGATGACCTGAGGCAACGCACACAGTTTCTAGGAATAAACTGCGTTGAATCAATGAACATTCACGCACGACTTTCTCTTGAAAACTATTTGTGTTAGACCACCTTGCGTAAATGTTTACCACGTAAAAACTATGTGTGATAGACAACCTTTGCCACACAGTTTCTTCTATGGACCGTGTGTGATACATTCAATAACGCAAACAATTTAACTGGAAAACTTGTGTGTGATGTACGTGTGAACGGAAACGTTTTCCTTGGAGCGACTATGTGGGATGTACATATGAACAAAAACATTTAGCAGGGACTGACTATGTGGGATGTACTTGCGACCGGAAACAATTTTGCATGTATAATTGTATTTTTTAGCTCTACTGTATGTATTTCCGTATTTGAGCGCTTGCCAGTCGCACACGACCTCATTTTCCCGAGCGTGTGTGCTAGGAGGGCATATCCCCGATGGTTTTTGGTTCGTGTGGGAAGGACCCCCTATCCCCCACACTCACTAGGCGACGGTTCCAAATTTCGTCGTGGAAAGGTGTTAAAACCCATTTGTATAGCACCGATGCGCACCCGTGAAATTGATAAAAGTGGGTTTCAAGAGGTCAAAACTTTAACTAGTGATGTCCCCACTATTTTGGATTACAAAGACTTTAATTATGATAGTTTCTATTTGATTGATTGTATTTCTTTGTTGCAATCCATGATAAATTCACCCCATTCTTATGAACAAAATAAAACTTCTACTAAACCTATTGTTGATGCTATGATGAAAGATTTGGAAGAAAAGTTGGAATTAGAAGTTTCAATTCCTAGAAAATTGCATGATGAATGGGAACCTACTATCAAAGTCGAGATAAAAAATTATGAGTGTTTTTCTTTGTGTGACTTGGGTGCTAGTGTTTCTACAATTCCGAAATCTTTATGTGATGTGCTTGGTCTTACCGATATTGAAGAATGTTCTTTAAATTTGTACTTGGCGGATTCTACTATTAAAAAGCCTATGGGAAGAATTAATGATGTTCTTATTCTTTCAAATAGTAATTATGTTCCCATAGATTTTATTGTTCTTGATATTGATTGCAATCTGTCTTGTCCAATTATTCTTGGTAGACCGTTTTTACGCACTATCGGTGCTGTGATTGATATGAAAGAAGGCAATATTAAGTTCCAATTTCCACTAAGGAAGGGAATGGAACACTTTCCTAAAAAAAGAATTAGGCCACCATATGAATCAATCATTAGGGCATCTTATGGATCTCGAAACAAAGATGACAAAACTTAGATCCTTGATTTATGCCTAGCTAAGGGCGTGAGACAATAGCGCTTGCTGGGAGGCAACCCAATGAATAAAATGTATTTTTGCTTTTTGATTTCTGTTTTTGAGTGTTAGAAAAATTATGCTACTATTATGATTGTGTTTTTTGTGTTTTAATTAGTGTTTGTGCCAAGTAAAGCCTTTAGGATCTTCTTGGCTGCTAGTTGTTTGATCTTGTTGAAAAACAGAAACTTTTGCGCTCACAAAAACAATTCTCACTTTTAACCAAAGAGTGATAAAATACCAATTATTTTTGCAGCAGATTAATATACAAATTCCTCATGTTTTCCTAATTTCTCAAGATTTTTGGAGTTACAGAAGTATTTGAAATATCCAGATTGCTACAGACTGTTCTGTTTTTGACAGATTCTGTTTTCTTTGCATTGTGTGCTTGTTTTGATCATTCTATGGTTTTCTTTGATGAGTTTTTGCCATAGAAAAGTTGGAATATAGTAGATATAATGCAATAATAAAATATGAATTGGTTTTCTAAAACAATTATAGTAGTGATTTGTTTTCTTATACTAACAGATCTCATGAAGGTTTTGTTGAGTTTTGTGTGATTGAAGTTTTCAAGTTTTGGGTTATCTTACGGTGGATGAAGGAATAAGGAGTACGAAGAGCCTAAGCTTGGGGAGGAACGGCTTGATGTGGCGATCTGAAGGCGGTGCTTGAGAGCCGCCTACTAGGGCCACGACTGCGTGGTGCGCCGGTACTATGTATCGAGCAGTGAAGAGGTCGCGGAGTTCCCCCCAGGATGTCACCGTGGATCCAGGGAGGTTGAGCAGCCAGGCGCGTGGCTCGCCGGCGAGGGCCATGGGGAGCCAGTTGGCCATGACCTTGTCGTCTCCCCCGGCCTCGAGGACGGCCTCCTCGTATGCCAACAGGAAGGCAAACGGGTTTGCCGCGCCGTTGTAGCGCTGCGGCATCTCCGACCTAAACTTGGGTGGCCATCGCACCTGCCACTGGGCGAGGGCCAGGGCTCGGAGCCCCCTGGCCCCGTTGTCAGCACCAGCCGCTAGAGCCGGTGGCAGGGCACCTGCTATGAGGGAGAAGAGCGGTGGCGCGGAGCGTAGGCCGGTGGAGAGGAGCTATGGCGCACCTCTACCTGGCGCACCAAATGTCTGATCACGGGTTTCGGTAGACCCTGGAGGTTCGAACTCTGGTGTGCGCGTGAAGTTCTTTCCCTCCTACCGATCTACGCCCTAGCTCACTAAGGTCTTGCGGACGAACTCGATGCACTCGCAATGCAAAGACAGAAGGTTTATACTGGTTCGGGCCACCGATGTGGTGTAATACCCTACTCCAGTGCGATGGTGGTGGATTGCCTCTTGGGGAAGAGTACAAAGGGGAAGAGTAGCCTCCTAAGGTTGAGGTGTTCTTGTGCTTGGTGTGCTAAGGGTTGGCCTTTGATCAGATCGGCCGAGATCCCCCCTTTGGTGGTGGCTAGTCCTACATATATAGGCCCAGGTTCTCTCCCAAAATATTGAGCGGGAAGGGAGCCAAAAATGGCGGCCAGTTTGTAAGGGGGCATCTAGTACAAGCTATCCTGACAAAAGGTGGTCTTCGCCTGTCAAAGGTTCTGGTCGTGACGCCGTCCTGGGCTCCATGGTGCCCTCCGTCCTGCCGTCCTTCTGGTCTTGGTGTTGTTGCACCGATATGGAAACCTTTCCCTGATGCCTCGGTACTCCGCGCTTGGGCTTGCCTCCTTAGCACCAAAGATTTAACAAGGACGCCCGGATAATTAAGCTACAGTAACCTTCTACTAATGATGCCACGTCACCACTGTTACTGATACTAAACTCGCACTGATTCAAATTCCGTTCGAATTCAAAATCCGAAATCAAGTCAAACGGTAAAAGATTTCAAACATTAAAACAAAAGTGTTCGAAATGTGGCAAATAAATCATAGATAATTTTGGTGGAGAAATGATCTTTTTATAAAAAAATTAGGTGCATGAAATTAATTATAACAAAGGTAAAACAAATAATTAAAGGCTCTATAATTTTTAAACAAATACAAAATACTATTTAAAGTGCCAAATTAATTATGATACATATATAGTTAATGATATTATTTTAGTTTAGGTTTAACTTTTGTATTTCGTAACACTAAACTAAAATAAAATAGTAAAGTTTTTAGAAAAAAACAAATAAGAAAAAAATGGGAAAAGGGGATTCCCCCTGCCCCCTGGGCGTTGGCATCGAACCGGCCCGGTGGCCCACTCCCTCCCCGATCGACTTCTCCTGTTCCCCGAGCCGCGTCTCTATAGGAGCAGGGCTCCCACCCGACCACCTCGCCGGTCACGCCGACGAGAGGATAAGGCCGAACCCCGCAACCACACGGGCTCCCCACACCCCACTCACCCCTGCCAGATCCATTACTCCCCACGCGTCTCTCCTTCTCCTGCTCCGCTCTCACGCGAGTGCATCTGGCGCCGTCGCCGCGTCGTCCAGCGCGGCCGGCGAGCTCCTCCTGTCGCCCCGCTCCATCCATCGGACCCGCCTCCCTCGTCCACGCCTCCCCGACGGGCCACAGGACGCCGAGCGCCCCCGAACACTGCCCCGTCCTCTTCTTTCGTCTTCGGCCATCAGAGCTCTATCGCGACGATTCGCCGCCTCCGTGCTTCCCCATCCTCACTGACCTCCCCTGCCGCATCGATGTGAGCTCGTTGTCCTTCCCCCTGTTCCCCCTCCCATTTATACGTTGTAGATCGCCGCCCCTGTTTCGCTCCCCGACCACCTTCTACCCACGCCTGCACCCATTCCGAGCTCCTGATTGCATAATTATACCTCCATCCTTTCCCATGGTATTTTTAGTGCGTAATTATGTACGCGTGGCATATAGGCAACAATTTGGTAGGGGATGAGATGGAGGCCGGATTGCTAACCGAGCTCCTGACGAGCTGGACTGTCGTATAATGGGGTAATTCGGACTCGTTTGGCAGTGTCCAAGGACTTGGCCACTGACGTAATAGTTGGCTTAATGAGGCCACCCTGTACTTCCGCTGCCAGGGCCGCGGTGTGATCCTCCGTACAGAGGGAGCATTCCATGTTTCCATTCACCGTTGTGATACCGCGTGGTCCGGGCATCTTGAGCTTGAGATAGGCGTAGTGCGGGACTTCATTGAAGCGAGGGAACGTGGTTCGTCCGAGTAGTGCGTAGTAGCCACTGCGGAAGGGGACGATATCGAAGATCAAGTCTTCACTGCAGAAGTTGTCCGGCGAACCGAAGACCACTTCCAATGTGATTGAGCCCATGCAGCGGGCCTCTACGCCTGGTATCACTCCTTTGAAGGTGTCGGCATTCTGGGAACGGGGGTCCCCAGACTTTCCTGCCTGCGGCCCGCGGCGTGGCTGAGCCAGCAGGCTGTACGGCCCATCTTCACCAGCAAAGCATCCAAGACCCTCGCGTGGGTCCAAGCATCACGAGGCAGACGACGCAAGGCCTCCTCTGGAGTAGCCTAGCCAGGCAGGCTCGCGAGGAGCGGAGATATCAAGACGGGGCAAACCTCACGAGACCCTCATGACGTGAGCCATGACGCACCACACCAGGCGGGCGCTAGGCGGGCGCCAGCGCGCGCAGCGTCTTGTTTCCTCTTTGGTGCAAAGGAGGCCAGCACAGGCGAAGAGTACCGAGGCATCAGGCAAAGGTTGCTATATTGGTGCAACGATTCCAAGACCAGGAGGACGGCAAGACGGATGTCATCGTGGAGCCCAAGACGGCGTCACCACAGAGCTTTTCGCAGGCGAAGACCACTTTTGTCAGGATAGCTTGTACTAGCTGTCCCCCTTCAAATCAGCCCGCCATTGTTGGCTCCCTTCCCACTCAATATTTTGGAAGAGGACCAGGGCCTATATAAGTAGAGCTAGCCACCATAGTAGGGGGATCAGATCATCATCTCATCTCACCTTAGCTTGATCCAACCCGATCGACAGCCTACACACAAGAACACGTCAACCTCAGGAGGCCATTCTTCACTTGTACTATTCATCATCAGCCCTAGAAGCAATCCACCACTACCACACTGGAGTAGGATATTACACCACGATGGTGGCCCGAACCAGTATAAACCTCGTGTCTTTATGTGTTGCGAGTTCGTCGAGTTCGTCCGTGAGATCTTAGCGAGCTAGGGCATAGATTGGTAGAAAGGAAAGACTATGTGCGCACCCCAGTGTTTGAACCTTAAGGGTTTGCGGGAACCCCACATCTGACATTCGGCGCACCAGGTAGGGGTGTGCTGTAGCTTCACTCCCATCAGTTCATCGCTCCGTCGCTCCGTCGTCTCCATGGTGGACGCTCGCCGTGCTCGAGATGAGCGTCGGGCTGCCCTCACCGCCCGCGTCGCTCAGATGGCTCCCGTCGGTGGGCCAGATTGTCGTTCTCCGTCTCGCGCCGCCAATGCTGCCATCGCCCCGGCAGGGAATGAGCAGCAGGCATCCTCGCTGCATCCTTCGGTGCGGCAGGACGGCTGCACCGCGACTCCATCCCATGGATGCACGGGCCGCGCTCCTCGCGGCGAACGAGCTCCTGCGCTAATGCCCCATCGACGACCTCTACGAGGAGTGGCTCGACCGCGTTGCCGAGCTCGTCCACGCCGCAGGGGGCTCTCCGGTGCCGTCCCACTCTCTGCCTCCCCCTCAACCAACCGCGGGAGATGGGGCTCGTGGCGTGCCTCCACCACCTCAGCCCCAAGATGGCGCCTTGGCACCAAGGCGCGCTGCTCCGTGGCATGATCCGCCATGCCCGGCGCCCGCGCGCGAAGAGAGAAGCTGCCAAAAAATTCTGCGGTTGTGAGAAGCTGCACCTATGCTCCCCGCGCCACCTCGTCAAGACCGCACACCGCCCGCAGCGGCGCAGCGCGGACCTCATCAAGACCAAGCTCCACCTCCGAAGCGGGCCCAGGCAACCACGACTGGCTGCCGTGCCTTCACCCCCGAGCTTCTTAGCATCGCCTGACCGGGCAAGTTCAAGATGGATCTGCCTCCTCGCTACGACAGTACTGCCGACCCCGCGGAGTTCCTGCAGCTCTATGAGTTGAGCATCGAAGCGGCCAACGGCGACGAAAAGGTCATGGCGAACTGGTTTTCCATGGCTCTCAAGGATGGAGCTCGCTCCTGGCTCCTGAACCTGCAGCACGGCTCGATCTCCTTCTGGGACGAGATGCATGACCGCTTCGTCGCCAACATCCAGGCCACTCGTGACCGCCCACTGGCCGCGGGTGATCTATGCTGCATCAGGCAGCAGCCAGGAGAGACCCTCCAGAAGTACATTTAGCGCTTCAACAACACCCGCCTCAAGATCCCCAAGGTCACGGGCGAGGCCATCATCTCCGCGTTCTCCGACGGCGTCCGTGACGTCAAGATGAAGGAAGAGCTCGCCATCCACGAGGAGCTCTGCACATCTCAGGAGTTGTTCAACCTGGCGACCAAGTGCACAAGAGCTGAGGAGGGGCGCCTCTCTCTCATTGAGCTGCCAGCCATGGGCGCGGAGGAGAAGAAGGCCAAGGCCAAGGATGTGAAGCACCAGGAGGTAGCTGTGCTCGCAGCGGAGCCCGACTCAAGCGGGGCAGAGATCAGCCCGAGTCATCCAGGAATGGCTGACCGTTCTGCGCCTTCCACAACCTGAACACCCACAACACCAACGATTGACAAGAGCTCAGAGCCATACGAGAAGGACACTACGGTCGACGCCTCGAGCGCAACGACCAGGGCTACGGCCGCGTAGGAGGACGTGGAGGCGGACGCTGGGACGACCATGGCCGGCGCCAGGAGTGGCGCGACCGGCCTCGTGAGGACCGCTGGCAGGACCAGCCTCGTGAGGGCGCCCAAAGGTATCCCCCGCGTGAGGATCGCCCCTAGGGCAACGCCGGTCTTCCCCCGCTGCCGCCACCAAGAAGGAACGATGACCACCACCAGGACGAGGGGGCTGGGGGCTTCCAGGAACCGCATGCGATTGTCTGCATCTTGGGCGGAGCCCAGGCCCCAGCCTCTCAGTGCACCTTCAAGAAGTTTGCTCGCGAGGTGAACGCGGCCCTCCCCAAGCTCGAGGCCATGCGCCCGCTCAGGTGGTCCCAATGCGCCATCACTTTCAACTCGATGGATCATCTCAAGTGCGCAGCCACCACTGGCACCCTCCCTATGATGTGTTCCCCAGTCATCAGCAATGTGCAGGTCACCAAGACCCTCATCGACGGTGAAGCAGGGCTCAACGTCCTGTCCGTCGACACGTTCGACAACCTGCAAGTGCCATATGAGCAGCTCCAGCCCACCAAGCCTTTCTCAGGAGTGACTGACGGCTCCACCACGCCGATAGGGCAGGTCTGCCTGCCTGTCACTTTCCGGGAGCGCAAGAACTACCGCACCGAGCTTATTGACTTCGATGTCGTGCACATCCGCCTGCCATACAATGCCATCCTCGGGTATCCAGCCCTGGTCAAGTTCATGGCAGTCACTCATCACGGCTACAACGTTTTCAAGATGTCAGGAAGCGGATGAATCATCACGGTCCCGTGTGAAGAGAGGGATGCGGTGTGCTCCCTCGAGCGCGCCTTTCAAGCCGCAGCAATCAACAACCCTGACAGCAGAAATGAAAGCCCTCTAGAGGCCATCCCCAAGAAGAAGAAGTTGCGCTGTGCAGGACCTCAGGAGGACGGCGTCGCGGCAGAAGCCACGTCAGGACCAGCGCCCGCTCTAGGGGTGCCTCCCTCCATCGCATAGGAAGGCGCACCCGGCGCCCTCCTCAAGCAGGGCTCGGGGGCTCTCTTCTGGAGGGACTCAGACCCTGCCAACCTCACGAGGGAGGCGCTTGGGCACCATTTGGAAGCATGCTTCACGACACGTGACCCTCAGGAGAGCACAGGGCAAGGAGTGCCCACCACTCAGGAGTTCATCACCAAGACCATCTAGGAACTGCAAGAAGCAAGAGCCATGTGCGGCAACAGCCACCCATGGGGCGCAGCTCCGCATCCTGACGAGGATGCTGGGCTGCATATCTGCATCGACGTCCCAGGGCTCAACGGGGCCGCATCTCAGGAGCGTTTCTGGCCTTCGCGTGTGGGCTGCTGCGAGGGCCCGCCGCACAGCTACGTTCGTATGCCTTTTGGCTTGCCGAGCGTGGCGTCGGCCTATCAGCGCAACATGCGACGTGTCCTGGCGACTAAGGAAGCCAGGTACCACGCCGTTCTGGAGGAGATGGAGACGATCTTCAGGGAACCTCCCGAACCCTTAGAGCCTCCCAAGGCTCAGGGTTCTGGCGGCTCATGAGGAGTCATTTCTTCAACTCATGCCTTCAGCTACGCCAACTCTACTTCGTCTACAGAACCAGGTGACATCTTCCAAGCTCGTTTAGCTGGGAGCGCCCCCCGGGCTGCATTATTCCCAGGCCGCGTGGGTCCATCCCTGCGGCATGTACCCCTTTTTGATTATGTCTTTAGCTTACCTTGTTTTGGGGGCGCCCCTCGGGAGGAACGCCGTCGTAAAGCTGCATTGAGGGCAGCAAGGTACAAACAAGCGCTGCGGCGATACCACTGCCGCAACATCTGTTCCAGGACGCTTGAGGTGGGCGACCTTGCCCTGAGGCGGGTCCTCTCCAGGGAAGGGCTGCATAAGCTTTCGTCCATGTGGGAGAACTCGTTTAGGGTCGTCCATGTCTCCAGGCCGAGTGCAGCACGCTTGGAGGCGCAGGACGGGATACCTATCCAGAACGCCTAGAACATCCAGCACCTCTGGAAGTTCTATCCATGAAGCAAGGCCTAGAGCCTCAGAAGCAAGGTCCAGAGCCTGTGAAGAAGGCCCGGTGCCTGTGAAGAACCATCACCCATGACACTCTCATGTAATAATGAGTGGGGCTATACACACCCAGTGTCTCAGGAGCGCCAGTCTCAGGCCATGGGGCTCCCTCCCATGCCTAGTGGACAGCACTTAGCTCCGCGCTGGCGAGAAGACTTGAAGCCTAGATTAGGTGCCGGACACGGCTTTTCATTTGTTTTCCGTAGTTGACTCGCTTTTCCTCAATCAAAGTTTGCCCTTGGCATTACTTGTTTATTTGATTCCCTCGCCTCTCACTGCATTTTTTCTGGCTCGAATTTGCTCGTGTTCTCTCTCTCACATGCCTTGCGAGGGGGCTAGGCAGGTGCCCTCGCGAGCATTTTTTCTCCTTTCTGCCTTCTTGCGAGCCACCCTCGTTCGACCCCAAAAGCTGGCACACCTCTCCTAGTCCGTGCCCCTCAGGTACCGCGACACAAAGCGCCGGGTCAGGGCCAGGATGAACGACAAGTCTTTTAACGCACTTCCTAACGAGTTTTTCGCAGTTCTTGAGCGAATGCAGGCCACCAAGGCAAGATGAATGTGAGGAAATAAAAGCTTCGCGAGGAAGAGGACGTCCTGAGTATACCAGGTTAAGTTATCTTTGCGCAAAATAACGACACAACACGAGAATAGCACACATACTCATATAACCAAGGAACCATAGTTCGATACACGCCCCCTGGGCCCATGCTGGTTTCATTCTTTCTGCAGGAAAAGAGCAAAACAAAAGTAGCGTTGCACCGATCGACGAGGACAGACACCTAGCACTACCCCGAGCCTAGCCAGATCCTTCCTCACGCTTCATGGAGGTGCGGCGATGAGACGACCCACTGCCGCCTTCAAAATGGGCGCGGCGGCGTGGCGGCTGGGCATAGCCACCACTGCTAGAGCTGTAGCCGGAGGAAGAGCCACCGTAGCTGGACGAGACACGATCGCCGATAAGGGGGGCTCGCCCTCGTCCTCGTCACGACTGTCCCCAAGGCCGAGTACCTCCTCACCATCGTTTGCCTTGTGGTAGCACCCGACACGACGACCATCTTCCCCGAACACCCTCACATAAAGGGTCGACCCACCATCATACCTGAAGTGGAGGGTGCACCACCTGCCCAGGCCGCGCGCACGGACGAATGTCTGCGAGCCGCGGGCCAGGGCTATGTTGCCCGCGGCGGAAGTCTCGACCGCAACCCAAGAGGCCTTGTTGTAGCAGCCATCCGCCTGTAGCCAGAGTCCGCCTGGACCAGAGGCCGGCAGTTCACCGGCGAAGAAATGTGGGAGTTGGAGCCAGTTGTCGGCCGGGTTCTCCGACCAGACGACGAACTCGTCCATGTGGAAGCGTGGACGAGGGGCCATGCCACCATGGCACGCCTCCCCTCATCAACTGGACCACCATGGCTGGGATGACCCACTCCGCATGTCGTGGTGCCATCCCGACAATGGGCCACGACGGGGGTCGTGGCATGTTTACGGAGGCGACCGCGGCCGCGCTTGGGTGCCGGGGAGCCGGGTCCCTCGCAAGGGGCTTTTCCCTTCTCGGCGGCGGAGAACTTGCTGCGTGGTGCCTTGGGTGTCACTTCAAGTGATGGAGCAAGGAGGAAGGAGCAAACAAGCAAGGAAGAGATGGGCAACGGGGGCTCTGCCCCCCTCCCCATTTATAGCAAGGGAAGGCCAACCGACGTCTCCCACGATCGTAGGTAATGATGGTTTTCCTTGCATGTCGCAGGGACCTGACAAGTCAAGCAGTTGCCGAGGCAACATGGGGAAGCGGAGACACCCACGTCCAATCAACCGCCACGAGTCAATCGAGGCCGCATGCTTTTGGGGACCGCGGTGCTCCGAACTTGACCCTTGGCTTTGCCGCGAAGCCAAGCCCGAGCGCACCTTGGGCCCGGGGGCTACTGTCAGTGTTCTGGGAACAGGGGTCCCTAGAGTTTCCTGCTGCGGCCCGCGTCGTGGCTGAGCCAGCAGGCTGTACGACCCATCTTCACCAGCAAGGCATCCAAGACCCTCGCGAGGGTGCAAGCCTCGCGAGGAGGACGATGCAAGGCCTCCTCTGGAGTAGCCTAGCAAGGCAGTCTCGCGAGGAGCGAAGATATCAAGGCGGGGCAAACCTCACGAGACCCTTGTGACGTGGGCCATGACGCACGACACCAGGCGGGCACCAGCGCGCGTAGCGTCCTTGTTTCCTCTTTAGTGCAAAGGAGGCCAGCGCAGGCGAAGAGTACCAAGGCATCAGGCAAAGGTTGCTATATTGGTGCAACGATTCCAAGACCAGGAGGACGGCAAGACGGAGGTCATCGTGGAGCCCAAGACGGCGTCACCATAGAGCTTTTCGCAGGCGAAGACCACTTTTGTCAGGATAGCTTGTACTAGTTGTCCCCCTTCAAATCAGCCCGCCATTGTTGGCTCCCTTCCCACTCAATATTTTGGAAGAGGACCAGGGCCTATATAAGTAGAGCTAGCCACCATAGTAGGGGGGATCAGATCATCATCTCATCTCACCTTAGCTTGATCCAATCCGATCGACAGCCTACACACAAGAACACCTCAACCTCAGGAGGCTGTTCTTCACATGTACTGTTCATCATCAACCCTAGAGGCAATCCACCACCACCACACTAGAGTAGGGTATTACACCACAATGGTGGCCTGATCCAGTATAAACCTTGTGTCTTTATGTGTTGCGAGTTCGTCGAGTTCGTCCACGAGATTTTACGAGCTAGGGCATAGATTGGTAGGAAGGAAAGACTATGCACGTACCCCAGTGTTCGAACCTTAAGGGTTTGCCGGAACCCCACATCCAACAGAAGGTAGTTTTAGTGGGCTTTATTCCTGACGGATCAATACCCATCTTGCAGACTGTGTCCTGATAGAGCAGGTTAAGGTTGCTGCCGCCGTCCATGAGGACTTGCATAAGGTGGAACCCGTCGATGATTGGGTCGAGGACTAATGTGGCCGAAGCTCCATGATGGATACTGGTCGGATGGTCCCTGCGATCGAAGGTGATCGAACAGGCCGACCATGGGTTGAATTTTGGGGCGACTAGCTCTATCGCATAAAAGTCCCTTAGTGCGCGCTTGCGCTCCCTCTTCAAGATATGGGTGACGTATATCATGTTCACCGTTTTGACTTTGGGGGGAAATTTTTTCTGACCCCCCTGTTTTCAGGGCGCGAGGTTCCTCGTCGTCATCCTCACAGGGCGACCCTATCTCCTTATGTTTGGCATTTAACTTGCCAGCCTGTTTGAAGACCAAACAACTTCTGTTGGTATGGTTGGCAGGCTTATCAGGAGTGCCGTGGATCTGTTAGGGTCGATCAAGTATTCGGTCCAGGCTTGATGAACCATCTTTATTTCGTTTGAATTGCTTCTTCCGTTGACCGGATTCAGAGCCACTGAATTCGGCGTTGACTGCCTTATTCTCTGTATCATCATTGTTGCTCCGACGCTTATGTTTGTTGCGTTGGGGCCTTCCATTGCCGTTTCAGGCTTCGAAAGTGCCGGGGTCACTGGTACTGTTACCGCTGTGAGCTAGCTAGCTATCCTCGCCCGCGCAGATGCGGGTCATTAGTGTTGTAAGGGCTGCCATGGACTTCGGCTTTTCTTGGCCGAGGTGTCAGGCGAGCCATTCATCGCAGATGCTGTGTTTGAAGGCCGCTACGGCTTCGGCATCCGGACAGTCTATAATCTAGTTCTTTTTAATTAGAAACCTGGTCCAGAATTTCCTGGCCGACTCTCCGGGCTGTTGGACTATATGACCGAGGCCATCGGCATCCAAAGGCCGGACATAAGTGCCATGTAAGTTGTCTCTAAAGGCATCGTCCAAGTCTTCCCAGTTTCCGATAGAGTTCTCTGGGAGGCTGTTTAACCAGTGCCGAGCTGGCCCCTTAAGTTTTAGGGGTAGGTATTTGATGGCGTGTAGATCATCACCGCGAGCCATGTGAATGTGGAGAAGAAAATCTTCAATCCATACTGCGGGATCTGTTGTGCCGTCGTATGATTCGATGTTCACGAGTTTAATCCTTTCAGGGAACTCTTGCTCCAATACCTCATCGGTGAAGAATAGGGGGTGTGTGGCGCCTCTGTATCGGGCCATGTCACGATGATGTTCGGATGGAGTCCGTATGCGGTTTTCGGTCCGGGGTTGGTTACGCTTATCGCACCTGGCTTGATAACCCTCCTCTTGTGCCGGAGCACACCCCCATGATCCATAGATTGACCTGGTCTGACCTGCCCTCTTTTCCAGGTCATGTCGTAGGTCGTATATGTATCCCCGAGCTGTTGTTTCTCTGCTTTTTAGCGAGGTGGTGCGGGCTGGTGTTTGGCTTGAGTTGCCGTTCTGTCTCGGCCATGTGGTGGTCTATCGGGTCCGTCAGCCGTATTACGCACGGGTGGTATGGGCTCCAGCGCCTCGTTGTCGAATTGGGGTAGCAGCTTGCGCTTCGGGTAACTCTTTTTCGGTCGCTCCAGGCCATATTCTTCGGCTGCCATGACATTAGTCCAACTGCCGTTGAGCAGGTCTTGGTCATCTTGAAGCTTGTGTTGTTTCTTTTTTAGGCTTCTAGCCGTGGCTATTAGCCAGCGCTCGAAGCGCTCTTGTTCGAGGGGTTCCTCTGGCACGATAAAATCTTCAGAGAGTGGCAGACAGTTGCTGTCCTCCGTGTCGTTGTTCTTTGTTTGTTCGTCACGGTCAACTTTCCCGTCCTCCCGATCATCCTGTTCGGATGTTGGTTTGATGGGGTTTTCTTGGTCTTCGGCATTCTCCAGAGTATCATTCTCTTTGGTGCCGGTATTGCTGTTCTTACCGCGATGCGATTTAGAGTGGCGCCGCTGACGTTGATGTTTCAGCGGTATCTCAGGAGGTTCGTCCTCGACTTGGTTTTTCTCATCATCGGCGTCGCCGTTTTTAGGTGTATCCACAATATATACGTCATACGAGGAAGTGACAGTCCAACATTCAGTGACCGGCGGGTTTTGGGCCTGCTCCTCTCCGGCATCATTGTCCACACCGTTGATGTCTTCGGAGGCGTAATCGAGCATATTAGTTTGGTCCTTGGCAGTGCCTATGAAGTGGGTGGTGGGTGGGAAATAAAATTCCCTCTTTCCAGCCCCTAGTCCGGGCTGAGCGTGATTTAGAAGTGGTTCCTCTATGACGACGAGAGATCGCATTAGGTCCAAAGCCTCGTTTAAGAGTGGGGTTTGGACATGGTCAGAAGTTTTTGGTCCGAGCTTGCATGACGCGGGCCTCCAGGGTACGAAAGTAGTATCTGGAGAAGAGTCCGCCCTTGCAATGATTGTTAGAGACGCTATTCTCTTGGTGTTGAGCTCTAAGGCCGTAGAGTGTCCGGCGGGCTCTAGACTCCCGTCTTCGGACCTGATGACGCGCTCCGGATCTAAGGCCAGAGCGGTGGTTGAGGCCGCGAACCCTTTGAAGATCATGTCTCCTCGGATATCAATGACATAGTTCAGGTTTCCAAAACTGATCTGGTGACCAGGGGCGTAGCTGTCGATCTGCTCCATGTGGCCAACCGAGTTAGCCCACAGTGTGAAGCTGCCGAATACAAAGATCTGGCTGGGGAGAAAAATCTCCTTTGCAGTCGCATTGTTGTAGATGATTGATGGAACCATCGAGCCTTTCGACGGAGGCACAGTGGAACTCTCAATGAAAGCACCAATGTCGGTGTCAAAACCAGCAGATCTCGGGTAGGGGGTCCCGAGCTATGCGTCTAAGGATCGATGGTAACAGGAGACAAGGGACACAATGTTTTACCCAGGTTCGGGCCTGTCAGATTTCGGGTTCCGGCAGACCCTTGAGGTTCGAACACTGGGGTGCGCGCGGAGATTTCGCCTTCTACCTACCTGCACCCCTCCGCCTCACTAAGATCTAAGCTATGGAAAGAACATCACAAGGGACACAGGGTTTATACTGGTTCAGGCCACCGTTGTGGTGTAATACCCTACTCCAGTGTGTGGTGTGGTGGATTGCCTCTTGGGCTGATGATGATGAGCAATACAAGGAAGAATAGCCTCGCGAGGGTCTGTTCTTGGTTGGGGGGATGAACTGCTAGGGGGAGTTCAGTCACCCTTCTCTCTCTCTCTTCTCGATTGTGATCCTAGCTAGTTTCTGGGTTGGCCGATTCTCCATCCTTCTACCCTGTGGGTGGCTAGTCCTATTTATAGACAAAGGCCCTGGGCCTCTTACCCAAATATTGAGCGGGAAGGGCGCCAACAATTGGCCTTTTTGAAGGGGAACATCTGGTACACTTATCCTGACTAAAGTTGGTCCTTGCCTGCCAAAGACTCTGGTGGTGACGCTGGCTTGGGCTCCACAATGACTTCCTCCCTGCCGTTGGACTGGTCTTGGTCTCGTTGCACCAAAACGGGTGCCTTTGCTTGATGCCCTCGCCTGCGCTTGCTCCCTTTGCACCAAAGAGGAAAGGAGGACACTGCATGGGCTAGCGCCCGCCTGGCGCCCTTGGTCGTCATGGCTTGCGTCACGGGCACCTCGTGAGGTACCCCGCCTTGATCTCTCCGCCTCCTCGTGAGCCATCCTGATGAGGCCGTGCCTGAGGAAGCTCCGTGTCATCCGCTCCGCGAGGCTTGGCCCCTCGCGAGGGTCTTGGGTCTGTGTTGATGAAGATGGGCCGTGCTGGGCCCCCTTTGAGCCACGCCGCAGGCCGCAGGCAGGCAAGTCTGGGGACCCCCGTTCCCAGAATGCCGATAGTAGCCCCCGGGCCCAAGGCGCGCTCGGACTTGGCCGTGCAGGGAGGCAAAAGGGCAAGGGCGAAGCGCCGCAGGCCCTAACAGCCTGCGGCCTTGGGTGCCGCGTGGCGGTTGACTGGGCGTGGGCGTCTCCAGAACCGCGCGAGTTGATAAGAAGCGGCATCTGCCTAGGCTTTGCTTTTTTGCTTGCTCCAGTTGCTGCTCAGATCCCCTTTCTTGCGCCTCTCCCTCCTTCCTCCAAAATTTCCAGATCTACTCCGACCGCGTGACCTAGGAAGCCATGGTGCCTCGTCGGTCCCCGGCCGGAGCTTGGTATTCGTCTGCCTTGGACTCGCCAAACGTGTCGGAGGCGAGCCTCGCCCTGTTGCGCCGGATGGCGGCGGCGCAGGGCATCGACGGGGCGAAGGTGTTCAAGGCCGGCTCCGCCACCCCTGAGGGCCAAGGGAGCACCTTCTATCCGTTCTTTGTAAGCGCCATTGCTGTTGGCCTGGTGCCTCCCTTCTCTGAGTTCTTCTTCTCTGTCCTCCGCCATTATAAGCTACAGGCTCTGCATCACCACCCCAACTCCGTCCTTCTCCTAGCAATCTTCGCCTATTACTGCGAGGCTCATGTAGGGGTACAGCCCTCGGTGGCCTTGCTGCGCCACTACTTCTACCTCTGGACCTCTCGCGGTCCTGCTTCCGCGTGCGCGAGCTTCATCACGTACGGTGGCGCCATTGCCATTTCGAACCCCGGGAAAAGGATTGAGGGCTTCAGGAGCAAGTGGGTCTTGGCAGATGCTGGGTGCATCCACCCTCGGCTGATCTTGCCCACGGAGCAACCCATGAGCTCCAGCGATTGGGGTCGAGCGGAGCTCGCAGACCCCCGCGCAAAGCTGGTGTTGGAGAAGATGGACGCGGATCTGAGGCCAGCCAACATGGCGGCTGCGAAGCTGACCGGCGCGTCGCTGCTGAGGGAATTCCTGGAGCACCAGCTGGATCCGCTTCGGCAGTACTCACTTCTGATGTGGAGGCCTCATCCGAGCCCCGCGGCCTTGGCCGACGGAGATCTAGCTGCGGTCCTCCAATCTCTGGTCGGGGGCGATGTGGCGAGGTTGGAGGGCACCCCTACGCCCTTGTTCCTCCGCGACGACTGGGAGCAGGTAGTCGAGTCCATGCCCGTCTTCAACAGGGACGGGCCCGTGCCCATGGAGACTCCCGGGGAATCGGTGGACGTGTCCTCCGACGACTCCAGCGAAGAGGAGGAAGGAGGGGAGCGGGAAAAAGGGCCTGACTCTGAGGCGACTGACGGAGAGTCGAGGGCTCCCCTCCCCCGGCGCAGGTCCCGCATTCTCCGCCTCTCTCCGAGCGATGACGACGAGGATGATGACGAGCAGGACGGCGGGAGCTTGCCCCCGATCCCGAAGAAGGACAGGATCGGGCTGATCTCCCGCGGGTCTGCCCCGGCCCCGAGGCGGACCGCAGACGCGCCTTCCGCTTCAATGCTTCCCGAGGTTGACCCTTCCAGCCGTCTTTCAGGCTTCAAATTTGGCCGGAGGCCGCTTGAGCTTACTGGCGACGACCCGTAAGTGCTTGATTCTTGTCTTTATTTCTTGTGCTGCTTCTGAGGCTTGACGTCCGCATCTCTTGGATAGGCTGGCGCCCGCAGCAAAGAAGCCGAAGGGAGCTCCTGAGGTTCCATCTGTGGCAGCGCCTCTGCCCGCGAAGGAAGGTGAACGCGACGCGCGGGCTTCTCCTACCCGGTCATCCTCGCGAGGCCTGGCTGAGCTGGCTGGGGAGAGCTTAGTGCCCGTGGCCCAAGTGACTCCCGAGGTGCCTTTGCCTGCTGCCGCCACTACAGCCGTTGGTGCGCAGCAGGCTTCGCCTCAGGATGCTGTGGTCGCGCTGCCGCCCTCTCCTCCTACTCCACCGACTGCTGTCTCTCCGACTCCTCCTGCTGTTCTGGATCGTGCTGCTGCTGAGCTGGACCGGCTGCGGCAGGATCTTCTTGGCGCTGACCCTCGCTTGGTGGCCGGGCGCTTGGAGCTGGCTTCAGGATGGATTCGCTCCGACGCTTCGATTCGGGCGGCGCTGGTCCAGGCCTCGACGGCTTGCGATGAGGAGAGGCAGGCCATCCTTGGGCGAAGGCTGCTCGTGACGCAACCCTGGGGGAGGTGGTCGACGTTCGTGGTCGCTGCAAGGTGCTGGAGGACGAGCTGCAAGGCCTGCTGGACCAGCTCGCGAAAGAGGTCCGCCTTCGCCAAGAGCAGGAAGAAGGCGTGAAGGCTCGTGAGGCGGCCGTCGAGGGCCGGGATGCCAAGCTCAGGAAGCACCGCGACCGCCTAGGCGCGCTGGAGCAGGAGCTGGGGGCGAGGAAGGTCGAGCTGGACGACAAGGCCCATGTTCTTGCCGAGGACCGCGTGGCCTTCGCGGAGGTGGAGGCGAAGGCTCGCTCCTCGCTGAGGATGCTTTACGACAGCGGCCTGGAGAGCCTGCTGGCTGGCGCCGAGGACGGCCCCGCCAAGCTGCTTCCCTTCCTGGTTCGCGCTCTTGAAGATGTCGCCCTTGGCCTTGGCCCCACGGCCGAGGCCGAGGCACGTGTCCTGTCTTCTGCAGCGCTGACGCGGGTCCTCACCCACATCTACCTTTGCAATCCCGGCGTCGACCTCGACAGCCTGCTAGAGCCAGTAAGCGGCGAGCGTGCCGCTGCCGCTGCCGAGGCCGTGAAGGGTCGCGCGGAGGCTCTGCTGGGGAAGTTCTGGGCCTTCAGCACCAAGCCGAAGCAAGGCGCTCCCGACCCCGCTACTCCATGAGGCGAACCCACTCCGCGCTGCTCCACCGCCGACAAGTGACTCCGTTGTGGCTCCTGTCCTGCCTTTAATTCCTGCACATGTATCATGCCTCGGGGAGGCGTTTAAACTTGCGTTTAGCATTGAGATAACAGTGTGGACTATAATATTTGCTTTTGAATTCCTTCAAATTTACGCTTTTCCTTCCTACTTGCTTATGTTCTACGCCGGCAGAGCCCGGCCCCGCGCGTACCTCAGCCGCCGTTAGCCCCGACCGGAAACTAGGACGGGACCAAGGAGTGAGGGGCTACGTGACAAGTTAGGATCCTGAGTCGCAATGCTTAGGAGTCCCCCTTGGTGCACGAACAACAAGTAGGGAGGTGTGATGTGGGTGGATCTACTGTTCTACGTCTGTAGAGCCCAGCCGCGCGCATACCTCAACCGCCGTTAGCCCCGACCGGAAACCAGGACGGGACTAAGGAGTGAGGGGCTACGTGACCAGTTAGGCTCCTGAGTCGCGATGCTCAGGAGTCCCCCTTGACGCTCAAACGGCCTTCGTACCTTGGCTCCTCTCGGGGAGAGACGCGCGACGAACCAGGCCCGGGGGGGCCTGGCTCGGTGCCGTGCGTCTGGGCGTGACCCAGGCGCAGCCCCCGTGCCCAGCCCCCTCGCGCGGCACTCCCAAGGGGAGGCGTTATGATGAGGCTAGACACTGAGCTCTGGGCTCCCTGAGGTTGATGCGGCCCGGGGGCCGCCCTCAGTTGTTTATCACCAGCGCGGAGCATAGCGCTTTCGTATGTGTACGGGCATAGCCGCTCCTCGGCAGTGTTGTCAGCCAGCGCGGAGCATGGTGCTTCCACTGGTACGTGGGAGGGGGCTCCCCTCTGGGAGGAGCCCCCGGGGCGTTTACAGCCCCGCCCTGACACGTGGCTGGCACGGTAGGGCCTGGCGAGGTGTATCTGGGAACCCATGAGCCAGCGCAGGACTCACGGGGCCCTACCTCTAGGCGGGTTGCGCCTAGCACTGGGCCTTATCTTGTGATGTTTCCCTGCAAATTTGGTTAGATGCCGGCACTCTATGTCCTCGGGTCCCGGCCCTCGAGCTGGTCTCAGCCGTCGCTGGTATGCCAGGTCGCGATGCCGTGGATAAGACCAGAGGGTGAGGGCTGGAGAGCCAGTAAGAGCCCTGAGTCGCGATGCTCAGGTACCCCCCCCCTTTAACGTGCAAGTGGTCGGCATGGAGAAGAAGAGGTGCCGTGGACAGGCATCAAATAATCAAGCATGGTGGGTCGAACGCATAGCCGGAAATAAACGCAAAAGGGATACATGCCGCTGGGTCTGGCCCGAGCGACTTGGGGATGATGCAGCCCGTGGGGCGCCCCCAACAAGGTAAGCTAACAACATGAAATAAAAGGGGTACATGCCGCAGGGACGGACCCATGCAGCCTGGGAATAATGCAGCCCTGGGGGGCGCTCCCAGCTAGAAATGAAACATGAAAGATGTCACCTGATGATGTTGAGGACGAAGGAGTGTTGGTGTAGCTGACCCGGTGGGCTGCGGAAGCCAATCCTCATGAGCCCCCAGGCCCAGGGGCCTCGGGAGGCTCCGGAGGCGCTGGTGGCTCCTCGCGGACCATCTCCATCTCCGCCAGGGCTGCGGAACGCCTGGCCTCTTGAGCCTCCATGATGCCCCTCATGAGGCGCTGGTACGTGGCAGCCGCGTTCGGCAAGCCGTGAGGTATGCGAACGTAGCTGTGGGGTGGACCTTCGCAGTGCCCCACTTGCGAGGGCCAGAGGCGCTCCAGAGAGGTGACTCGATTGAGCCCTGGTATGTCGATGCAGACGCGCAGCCCACCATCCTCGCCTGGATGGGGAGCCACAGCTGGTAGGCGGCGGTCACCTCTCATGACTCTTGACTCCTGTAGCTCCTGAATGGCCTTGCAGACGAACTCCTGAGGGTCTGGCCCACCTTGCCTTACTCCTTCTTGAGGGAAACGTGCTTCGAAACACGCCTCCATGTGGTGCCCAAGCGCCTCCCTTGTGACCTTAGCCAGGTCGGTGGTCCTCCAGGGGAGAGCCCCGAGCCCTACCTGAGGAGGGCGCCGGGCGCACTTTCCTATGTGATGGAAGGAGGTTCCCCCTGGGCAGGCGTGGGCCCTGAGGGGCCTGCCTCCTGAGGGGCCGGGCCGGACAATGTCTTCTTCTTCTTGGGGGCGGTCTCGGGAAGCCTCCTGCTTCCGCGATCCGGGTCTTCTAGTGATGCGGCCTGAAAGGCTCGTTCCAGGGAACACACCGCGTCCTTCTCTTCACAGGGCATCGTGATGACTCCGCCACTTCCTGGCATCTTGAGGACGTTGTAGCTGTGGTGAGTCACAGCCATGAACTTGGCCAGCGCTCGGTACCCAAGGATGGCGTTGTACGGCAGGCGAATGGGCGACATCGAAGTCGATGATTTCGGTGCGGTAGTTGTCGCGTGCCCCGAAGGTGACAGGGAGGCGGACCTGCCCAATCGGGACCGTGGAGCCGTCGGTGACTCCGGAGAAAGGCTTGGTTGGCCGAAGCTGGGTGTAGGGCACTTGGAGATTGTTGAATGTTTCCACGGACAGGACGTTGAGCCTTGCCCCGCCATCGATGAGGGTCCTGGTGACCACCACGTTGCTGATGATTGGGGAACAAAGCATCGGGAGGACTCCGGCTGTGGCCGCACACTTGAGCTGATCTGCTGAGCTGAACGTGATGGCGCACGCCGACCACCTGAGAGGGCGCGTGGCTTCCAGCTTGGGGAGGACTGCATTCACTTTGCGGGCGAACTGCTTGAAGATGCGTTGAGAGGCTGGGGCTTGAGCCCCGCCCAGGATGCAGGCGATCGCGCGCGACTCCTGGAAGCCCCCAGCCCCCTCGTCCTCATGGCGGTCCTCGTTTCTCCTTGGCTGCGGTGGTAGCGGAGGGAGGCCTGCGTTGCCTTGCGGGCGATCCTCGCGAGGCTGATCCCTCCAGTCTCCCTCGCGAGGCGGGTCTTGCCAGCGATCCTCACGAGGTCGATCACGCCACCCCTGGCGCGGGCAGCGGTCTTCCCAGCATCCTGCGTTCCTTACTCCTCCTCGACCGTAGCCCCGGTCACCTCGGTCGGGGCGACGGTCGATCCTTCCTTCTCGCACGGCTCGGAGCTCTTGACACTCGTTGGTGTTGTGGGTGTGGAGGTCATGGTACACACAGTATCGACTGCCCTTGGGAGGTTCGGGCTGATCTCTGCCCCTCTTAGTGTCTGGTTCTGCCGCAAGCACGGCAACCCCCTTACGCTTCACATCCTTGGCCTTGGGCTTCTTCTCTTCTGGGTCTGCGGCAGGCAGCTCGAGGAGGGAGAGACGCCCTTCCTCAGCCCTGGCGCACTTGGTTGCCAAGTTGAACAACTCCAAGGAACTGCACAGGTCTTCATGCATCGCCAGCTCCTCCTTCATCTTGACATCGCACACGCCGTCGGAGAAGGCTGAGATGATGGCCTCCTCGGTCACCTTGGGAATCTTGAGGCGTGCGTTGTTGGAGCGCTAGATGTACTTCTGCAGGGTCTCTCCGGGTTGTTGCTTGATGCGGCGCATGTCACTCACGGCGGGTGGCCGGTCGCGAGTACCTTGGAAGTTGGCGATGAAGCGGGTGCGCATCTCATCCCAAGAGGAGATCATGCCTGGAGCCAGGTTGAGGAGCCAAGTGCGGGCCCCGTCCTTGAGCGCCATGGGAAACCAGTTCACCATGACCTTCTCGTCTCAGTTGGTAGCTTCGATGCCCAGCTCATAGAGCTGGAGGAACTCCGCAGGGTTGGCCGTGTCGTCGTAATGAGGAGGCAGGTCTGGCTTGAACTTGCCGGGCCATGCGATGCTGTGTAGCTCGGTGGTGAAGGCACAATAGCCTGCTGTGGTCACGGGAGGCCTTGCGTGACGGAGAGCTTGGTCTTGCATGTCCCCATGCGCTGCAGCTGGGAGCAGCGCGGGGTCTTGACGCGCGGGAGCAGGAGCATGGTCGCAACGTGCTGGAGCAGGGAGCGCCCAGGCAGCTTCTTGCGGGCGAGGGGCTTCTTGGCAGCTCTGCTCTTGCCGCGCTGGCACCTGACGGAGCGGGTTCCGCCCAGGGGCCACGCGCCTTGGAGCCATGGCGCCTTCTTGAGGAGGAGGCGGCCGTGGCGCCGCCGGAGCTTCCTCGCCCGCGCGGGGCGGGGTGTGGTGCAGCGGAACGGACGGCGCAGGAGAGCCCCCTACGGCGTTGACGAGCTCGGCGACGCGGTCGAGCCATTCTTCGTAGATGTCGTCGACGGGATGAGCCCCCTGCGCGCGGGACGAAGAACCAGCTGGGGTGAGCGAGGGAGTAGCGGTGCGGCCGTCTTGCCGCACGGACGGATGCTGAGACGACGCTTGCCGCTCGTCCCCCGCCGGGCCGGTGGCGGCGTTGATGGCAGGTGACGGGGAACGGCGAGGACGCTCGCCGACAGGAGCCGCCTGGGTGACGCGGGAAGCGAGAGCGGCCCGGTGCTCGGCGCGGGCCCGACGACCGTCAGACATGGACGCGATGGTCGGTGGAGAACGGGGTGGTGGAAGACGAATTCCGGCGCACCCCTAACTGGCGCGCCAAATGTCGGATTTCGGGTTCCGGCAGACCCTTGAGGTTCGAACACTGGGGTGCGCGCGGAGATTTTGCCTTCTACCTACCTGCACCCCTCCGCCTCGCTAAGATCTAAGCTATGGAAAGAACAGCACAAGGGACACAGGGTTTATACTGGTTCGGGCCACCGCTGTGGTGTAATACCCTACTCCAGTGTGTGGTGTGGTGGATTGCCTCTTGGGCTGATGATGATGAGCAATACCAGGAAGAACAGCCTCACGAGGGTCTGCTCTTGGTTGGGGGGATGAACTGCTAGGGGGAGTTCAGTCACCCTTCTCTCTCTCTCTCTTCTCGATTGCGATCCTAGCTAGTTTCTGGGTTGGCCGATTCTCCATCCTTCTACCCTGTGGGTGGCTAGTCCTATTTATAGGCAAAGGCCCTGGGCCTCTTCCCCAAATATTGAGCAGGAAGGGCGCCAACAATTGGCCATTTTGAAGGGGAACATCTGGTACACTTATCCTGACTAAAGTTGGTCCTCGCCTGCCAAAGACTCTGGTGGTGACGCTCGCTTGGGCTCCACAATGACTTCCTCCCTGCCATTGGACTAGTCTTGGTCTTGTTGCATCAAAACGGGTGCCTTTGCTTGATGCTCTCGCCTGCGCTTGCTCCCTTTGCACCAAAGAGGAAAGGAGGACACTGCGCGGGCTGGCGCCCGCCTGGCGCCCTTGGTCGTCATGGCTTGCGTCACGGGCACCTCGTGAGGTACCCCGCCTTGATCTCTCCTCCTCCTCGCGAGCCAGCCTGATGAGGCCGTGCCTGAGGAAGCTCCGTGTCGTCCGCCCCGCGAGGCTTGGCCCCTCGCGAGGGTCTTGGGTCTGTGTTGATGAAGACCGGCCGTGCTGGGCCCCCTTTGAGCCACGCCGCAGGCCGCAGGCAAGCAAGTCTGGGGACCCCCGTTCCCAGAATGCCGACAGGGCCCTCTTGATGGAGGTAATACCCTAAGTCCTACTTGATTGACTTTGATGAGTATAGGGGTTACAAGAGTTGATCTACCACGAGATCATAATGGCTAAACCCTAATTGTCTAGCCTATATGATTATGATTGTGTCTCTACGGACTAAACCCCCCGGTTTGTATAGACACCGTAGGGGGCTAGGGTTGTACAGAGTCGGTTTATAGAGAAAGGAATATTCATGTCCACACGCTAAGCTTGCCTTCCACGCCAAGGAGAGTCCCATCCGGACACGAGGGAAGGCCTTCTATCTTGTATCTTCATGGCCCATCTGTCCGGCCCACATCACATATCCCAGACACCCGAGGACACCATAATCCATGACTCCCGCAACCTACAACTCTCCCATCTTGGGGAGGTAATCTCCATCAATATCTTCAACAACACCATCTCGTCTCAAACCCTAGTTCATCTTCTTGTGTTCAATCTTTGTACCAGAACTATAGATTGGTACTTGTGGGTGACCGGTAGTGTTGATTACATCTTGTAGTTGATTACTATATGGTTTATTTCATGGAAGATTATATGTTCATATCCAATATGCTATTTAATATCCTTTTGATCATGAGCATGATTATCCTATGTGAGTAGTTACTTTTGTTCTTGAGGTCTCGGGAGAAATCTTGTTGCAAGTAATCATGTGAATTTTATATGTGTCTGATATTTTGATGGTATGTATGTTGTGATTCCCTTAGTGGTGTCATGTAAACTTCAACTACATGATACTTCACCATATTTGGGCCTAAGGGAATGCATTGTGGAGTAGTTATTAGATGATGGGTTGCGAGAGTGATAGAAGCTTAAACCCTAGTTTATGCGCTATTCCATAGGGGACCGATTGGATCCAAAAGTTTAGCTATGGTTAGAATTTATTCTTAATAATTTTCTCGTAGTTGCGGATGCTTGCGATGGGGTTAATCATAAGTAGGAGGTTTGTTCAAGTAAGAACATCACCTAAGCACCGATCCACCCACATATCAAATTAACAAAGTAGCAAACAAAAATCAAACCAACATGATGAAAGTGACTAGACGAAACTCCCATGTACCCTTAAGAACGCTTTGCTTAAGAGACCGTTTTGGACTGTCCTGTGCCTCAAAAGGATTGGGCTACCTTGTTGCACCTTTGTTACTACTATTGTTACTTGCTCGTTACAAATTATTTTGCTATCAAACTACTCGTTACTTATAATTTCAGTCCTTGCAAAGAATACCTTGTTGAAAACCACTTGTCATTTCCTTCTACTCCTTGTTGGGTTCGACACTCTTATTATCAAAAGGACTACGATTGATCCCCTATACTTGTGGGTCATCACCCATCTCCCGTGATGATCGGACATGGGTTAGTTGATTTGGATCACGTATCACTTAGATGACTTGAGGGGTGTCTATTTAAGTGGGAGTTCTTAAGTAATTTGACTAATTGACCTTAATATATTATGAACTTAGTCTTGATAGTATTTGCATATCTATCTCATAGATCAATAGCTCGCGATATAGCTCCTATATATTTTTGATATGTTCCTAGAGAAAACTAAATTGAAAGATGATAGTAGCAATGTGCGGACTGCGTCCATGATATGAGGATTATCCTCATTTCTGCACAGAAGAATTATGTCCTTGATGCACCGCTAGGTGACAAACCTATTGCAGTAGCAGATGTAGACGTTCTGAACATTTTGCAAGCTCGATATGATGAATACTTGATAGTTTAGTGCGCCATGCTTTATGACTTAGAATCGGGACTTCAAAAACATTTTGAATGCCACGAAGCATATGAGATGTTCCAAGAGCTGAAAATTGGTATTTCAGTTCATGCCCGTGTTGAGAGGTATGAGACCTCTGACAAGTACTTTGCCTACAAGATGGAGGAGAATAGCTCAGACAGTGAGCATGTGCTCAAAATGTCTTAGTACTACAATCACTGGAATCAAGTGGGATTTAATCTTCCATATAAGATAGTGATTGACCGAATTCTCTAGTCACTATCACCAAGCTACTAGAAGTTCGTAATGAAGTTTAATATGCAAGGGATAACAAAAACGATTCCCAAGCTATTCGCGATGCTGAAATCAGCAAAAATAGAAATCAAGAAAGAGCATCAAGTTTTGATTGTTAACAAGACCAATTGTTTCAAGAAAAAGGGCAAGGGAAAGAAAAGGAACTTCAGGAAGAATGGCAAGCTAGTTGCTACTCCCGTGAATAAACCCAAGCTAGACCCCAAGCCTGAAACTAAGTTCTTCTACTACAAAGGAAATGTTACTGGAAGCAGAATTGCCCCAAATACTTGGCGGATAAGAAGAATGGCAAAGTGAACAAAGGTATATATGATATGCATGTTATTCATGTGTTCTTTACTAGTGTTCGTAGTAGCCCTGGGTATTTGATACTGGTTCAGTTGCTAAGATTAGTAACTCGAAACAGGAGTTGCAGAATAAGCAGAGACTAGTTAAGGGCGAGGTGACGATGTGTGATGGAAATGATTCCAAGATTGATACGATCACCATCACACACTCCCTCTACCTTCGGGGTGAGTGTTGAACCTACAAAATATTATTTGGTGTTTGCGTTGAGCATGAATATGATTTGATCATGTTTATTGCAATACAGTTATTCATTTAAGTCAGAGAATAATTTTTGTTCTATTTACATGAATAAAACCTTCTATGGTCATACACCCAATGTAAATGGTTTATTGAATCTTGACCATAGTGATACACATATTCATAATATTGATGCCAAAAGATACAAAGTTGATAATAATAGGCAACATACTTGTGGCACTGCCTTTTAGGTCATATTGGTGTAAAGCGCATGAAGAAACTCCATGCGGATGGACTTTTCGAATCACTTGATTATGAATCATTTGATACTTTTGAACCATACCTTATGGGCAAGATGACTAAAACTCCATTATCCATATCAATGGAGTGAGCTAACGGCTTATTGGAAATAATACATACCGATGTATGCGGTCCGATGAGTGTTGAAGCTCGTGACGGGTATCATTATTTTCTCACCTTCATAGATGATTTAAGTAGGTATGGGTATATTTACTTGATGAGACACAAGTCTGAAACATTTAAAAAGTTCAAAGAATTTCAGAGTGAAGTGGATAATCATTGTAACAAGAAAATAAAGTTTCTATGATCTGATCGCAGAGGCGAATAATTGAGTTACGAGCTTGGCCTTCATATAAAACAATGTGGAATTGTTTCATAATGGTGTGTTCGAACATCGTAAACCATACTTTATTGGATATGTTGCGTTCTATGATGTGTCTTACCGATTTACCATAATCATTTTGTGGTTATGCATTAGAGACAGCCGCGTTCATGTTAAATAGGGCACCATCTAAATCTGTTGAGATGGCACCATATGAACTATGGTTTGGCAAACAAACCAAATCTTGGAGATGCACCGCTTATATCAAAAGGCTTCAGCCTGATAACCTCGAACCCAAATTGGAGAAGCGTGTCTTCATAGGATGCCCTAAGGAAACAATTAGGTACACCTTCTACCACATATCTGAAGGCAAGAACTTTGCTGCCAAGAATGGAACCTTTCTAGAGGAGGAGTTTCTCTCAAAAGAAGTGAGTGGGAGGAAAGTAGAACTTGATGAGGTAATCGTACCTTCTCTCGAAATGGAAAATAGCACATTAGAGAAATCCGTTCCCGTGATGCCTACACCAACTAGAGAAGAAGCAAATGATAATGGTCATGAAACTTCAGATCAAGATGCTACTAAACCTCGTGGGTCAACCAGAGCATGATCTGCACCAGAGTGTTATGGTAATCGTGTCCTGGAAGTCATGTTACTAGACCAAGGCAAACCTACGAACTATGAAGAAGCTATGATGAGCCCAGATTCCGACAGTTGGCTTGAGGCCATGAAATCTGAGATAGGATCCATGTATAAGAACAAAGTATGGACTTTGGTGGACTTGCCTGAGGATCCATAGAAAATAAATGGATCTTCAAGAAGAAGACTAACGTTGATGGTAATGTTACTATCTACTAAGCTCGACTTGTCGCGAAAGGTTTTCGACAAGTTCAAGGAGTTGACTACAATGAGACTTTCTCACCCGTAGTGATGCTTAAGTCCGTGCGAATCATGTTAGAAATTGTCGCATCTTATCATTATGAAATCTGGCAAATGGATGTCAAAACTGCATTCCTTAATTGAGATCTTAAAGAGGAGTTGTACATGATGTGACCAGAAGGTTTTGTCGATCCTAAAGGTGCTAACAAAGTGCGCAAGCTCCAGTGATCCATCTATGGACTCGTGCAAGCATCTTAGAGTTGGAATATGTGCTTTAATGAGGTGTTCAAAGCATATGGTTTCATACAGACTTAAGGTGAAGCCTGTATTTACAAGAAAGTGAGTGGGAGCTCTGTAGCATTTCTGATATATATGTGGATGACATAATGTTGATTGGAAATTGTCAGTGTCAAAACTGGCTGATCTCGGGTAGGGGGTCCTGAACTGTGCGTTGAGGATCGAAGGTAACAAGAGAGGAAGGGGACACGATGTTTACCCAGGTTCGGGCCCTCTTGATGGAGGTAAAACCCTATGTCCTGCTTGATTATATTTGATGAGTATAGGGGTTACAAGAGTTGATCTACCTCGAGATCGAAGTGGCTAAACCCTAGATGTCTAGCCTGTATGAATTCTGATCTCCTATACAGACTAAACCCTCTTGTTTATATATACATCGGAGGGGCCTAGGGTTGTACATGGTCGGTTTGCAGAGGAAGGAAATTACATATCCGGACACCAATATTGCCTTCCATGCATAGGAGAGTCCTACCCGGACACGGGGGAAGGTCTTCTGCCTTGTATCTTCATGGCCCATCAGTTTGGCCGACATTAAGTAGTTTGGACACCCAAGGGCACCCTAATCTAGGACTCCCTCAGTAGCCCCTGAACTAGTCTTCAATGATGATACGTTCGGCACGCGGGTTTTCTTCAGCATTGCAAGGTGGGTTCCTCCTCCTGAGTACTTCAACGTAACCTCCTGAACAACAAAACTATATACGGCTCTGTATAATAATCTCAACCCTTTGCTATGAAGGCAAGGTATTTAATCAAAATAATGTCTGCCAACTGACAACTTTTTAGCAAAATGTCACATCTAGCCTCTTTAAAATTTCGAACCGGTTTCTCGCCTCCCGCTTCGCGTTTCGAGGCACAATCTCTATTGACACGTCTTGTCAAAACAGAGATCATGTTCACTTATCACGGGATCCTCATCAATACGATTTTGGGTAATCGAACTGTGTCGTTCACACAAACCCTTGGGAATAGGCGAGTTTTAAAGCTTGAGGAGGGGGGGGGGGCGTTTGATATTCACCGCCTATATAAGGGGATAAAGATTCCTCTTTGTTCCCACGCCTTCTTCCTTCTCCTACTTTCCCATCTTCGAGCTCCAGCGCCCAAACTTCAATCTTTCCCACCGCCGCCAAACTCTCCAGCCATGTCCAGATCTGGCTCGAAGGGCAAGTGGGAGGCCTCCTCCGTCACGGAGAAGGGCGTCAAGGAGCTCCGGGAGGCAGGGTATCTGTTTGTGAATGTCGCGCACAGGCTCCCTGCCAAGAAACTAGTCATCCCACCCGTACCCCGATGAAAGTGTTGTGTTCATCTCTCACTTCCTCTGCGGCTTCGGGTTTCCAATCCACCCCTTCGTCCGGGGCCTCATGTTCTACTATGGGCTAGATTTGCATGATCTAGCCCTGAATTCTTTCCTTCACATCTCAGTGTTCATTGTCATGTGTGAGGCGCTACTCCGCATCCCCCCCACACTTCGGCATATGGCTCAAAGTCTTCAATGTGAAGCCGAAGGTGGTCGATGTGCAGCATGCGGACTTCGGCGGTGCCATGGTGAGCAAGCTCCCCAACACCGTTTGGCCTAAGGGGGCCTTTATGGAGACTATCAAGGTGTGGCAACAGGAGTGGTTCTACATCACCGAACCCCGCGACGCCAAGTGGGCGGCCACTCCTAAATTCAGATCCGGGCCGCCTATGGGGCTCACCTCATGGAACGTTAAGGGTCTAGACTGGGGATCCACAGAGGAAGTGTTGATGCTGCAAAAGCGCATCACAAATATGATAAGGAAGAACACCAGTCTCACTAACGTGATTCAGGTGATGCTCTTCCGCCGGGTTCTTCCATGTCAACACCGGCCCTCTCACATGTGGGAGTTCAATCCGGAAGGTCCTCAGACCGTGAAGCACTTCTTTGACACAAGCACGAAGTCATCTAGAAGTTGTCGTTCAAGGCCCAAAAAGCATGGCCGATGGAGACCAAAGACATCGGTCTCGACAGTGAGAATCCAGCCACACCGGTAACTGTGCTATTCCCAAATATATATTTGATCAATAAGTTTTTAGGCATAATAAGTTTTCCGTCCCTTGTACAGGGCTAGATAGCAAAGGTGGAGCGGATCAAGTGTACGGCTCCGCTGCCTGAAGACCCGTCTGAACCCCAGCTGACGAAGATGCTGGTACCGATGCCCTATCAGGCGCCGAAGAAGAAGGCCAAGAAGATGAAGGGCAAGGAGGCCAAGGGCGACCTCCACTAGAAGGGTCCTTTGGACACAGTGTCCGGAGAGACCGAAATCCCCTCCTCCCATGAGGGAGACGAGGACGAGGAGGAGGAGGAAGAGGAGGCGGAAAGAAACTCCCCTCTTAAGGGGAGGTAGAAAAAGAGGGCAGCCTCCAGGGACCCGGAGGAGGAGGCGCCCAAGAGGGGGAAGATTACCCTCTCGAATGGTTCAGATCCAGAAACCAAACCCATCCCCAAGAGGCTTCCCAGGGTGAATCCCCTGGCCGAATTGTAAGCATCAAAGGATTTATTACATGTATTCGGTCCTCTATGTTTTTAATATAACATATCATATTGTGTGTATTTCAGCACCGCACACGACCTCCCCAACCCTTCACTATCTGAAGGGAGTTCTCTGCGGCCTGAGATGGCAGAGAGCGAGACACCTCCTCGAGCCTGTCCACCCATTGCTACGGATGACACCAAGGTGTTGTCCCGAAGGACCTCCCCAGGTTGCGATGGAGTGGGCGAGGCGGCCGAAATGACGCCCGAGGGTAATACCTTGGCTACCGAAGACATGGGGGATGTGATCCCCATGGCGACCGAGAGCGAGGTCCCCGACTTGTCCGGAGACCCATGTGGTTCCGGAATCGGGCGAGCAATCCCCTTTGAAAGAGGGGGGAGCATCAGCTCCGATGGCGACCTCCACTAATCTGGAGGCGCCGAATGCTCTGGTGGAAGCACTACAACGTGCTTCCATCGTGGAGGAGCACCGCACCCTGATGGGTGTGGTGGTTGAGAAGGTTCAGTCCGCCAAGAGCGGGCTGAACGAAGCCTTCACCAGCCTGCTAACAGGCTTCGAGGTATGCGATGTAATGCTCTAGATGCTTTTGTCATATGAAGGAAATATACCTGTATATAGATAGTAGCTGAGGGAGTCCTGGACTAAGGGGTCCTCAGGCGTCTGGCTTGTTGGACATGGGCCGGACTATTGGGCCATGAAGATACAAGATGGAAGACTTCCTCCCGTGTCTGGATAGGACTCTTCTTTGCGTGGATGACAAGCCAGGCGGCTGGATATACAATTTCCTCTCTATGTAACCGACTTTGTATAACCCTAGTCCCCTCCGGTATCTACATAAACTAGAGTGTTTAGTCTGTAGAGAACAATCATAATCAGATAGGCTAGACTTCTAGGGTTTTAGCCATGACGATCTCGTGGTAGATCAACTCTTGTAACCCCCACACTCATCAATATTAATCTAGTAGGACGTAGGGTTTTACCTCCATCGAGAGGGTCCGAACCTGGGTAAACATTGTGTTCCCTATCTCCTGTTACCATCAACCTCAGACGCACAGTTCGGGCCCCTACCAGAGATCCGCCGGTTTTGACACCGACATTGGTGCTTTCATTGAGAGTTCCATTGTGTCGTCGAAGTCAGGGTTGATGGCTCGCCTCGTGATCAAGAACAACATCACCGCTGATGGAGCCCTGGCCTCAGGCCAAACCCTGTGGTTGGCTGGCTTCGTCATGACCGCCCGTTCGGCCGATGAGCCGACGATGACTTCTCGGGTCATCGAAAATCACCTCCGAATTGACTCTGAATGCTCGAGACAGATGGATCCAATGGAATTATCGTCCTTGAACGAACTCCTGGATCGCATCAACACCTTGGGGGTCGCTACAGATGACGATCGGATTGGGCTTAAACCCGATAAGAGAGAAATCAAATCTCCATCGATCACCCACCAGATAGCGGTAGTGGAGGAGCAAAATAAGAACTCTCCCTCTACACCGAGGAAGAACTATGTTCGGATCTCCAAGATCGAAGAGCCGGATACCTGTCCATGAAACGACATGCCTTGTCCTCTGAACTTGGAATCAGATGGTAGACCCAAAAAATCGGTCGATCCTCCGGAGCCCGAACTATTCGGCTTGGAAATTTCTCAAGCTTTGGATCTCAAATTGGGTCAGGGTTTGGATTTAAATCCACCCACCCACCCAGATATACGCGATCTCACATACCTACGGCAGCAGTTTCCGGAAACAGTCCATCACTTTTGGGCCAGATTCCTCCTTGTCAAGAAAGATCAAGGATTCCCTTGACGAAGACGCGATCTCAATATTCCGCAATAATTGTACGGACGAAGGAATACTCAATGCTATTAACCGCCTTCCCGTCTTACACTTCGCTGACTTGGCAACCATAGTACAGAAATACTACGCAATGGAAAGCCCCTGGAAAACTCAGGCAGCTCGTTGGGAATCGCCAGTTCCCACTCAACCTTCTGTCCGGACAAAAAGGATGCACCCTCATGGGACGCCCGACACATCAGTAAAGAAATGCAAACCCATCACGCGGCGCAGAACCGTCCTGGAGGGATGGCTCGATAGGCCGTGCAAAATACACACAACACCGGGTACCATACCTACCCACAACCTTAGAGCATGTTGGATACTCCGGCAAGTGGCCAAGAGTGGCGAGGATATCCTCATCA
>NC_041386.1:208943000-208989177 GCF_002162155.2 Triticum dicoccoides | reverse complement strand
ACATGGCGACCACAAAGTATTGACGGTATTTGAGACTTTCGCCTCAAACAATCGGTGCAAAAGGGCACTTAGCGACCTCGCTGAAGTCTGTCAAGTCGCAACAATAAATCCTTGGAACGACACGGCCATAACTTTCAATGCCAGTGACGAACCAAGAACCAGGTCAGTACGGGCACCAGCCGCCTTGGTCCTCAATCCAATTATGGATGGCTTTCGACTCACCAAGGTGCTCATGGACGGTGGCAGTGGATTAAACCTCATCTACAACGATACACTCAGTAAAATGGAAATAGATAGGAGCCGCATCGAGCAAAGCAGCATGACCTTCCGAGGAATTATTCCTAGTCGGGAGGCACGATGCGCGGGAAAAATCACACTTGACATGGTATTCGGCACGCTGGAGAACTATCGGTCTGATGAGATAACCTTCCAAGTGGCCCCTTTCAACAGTGGGTACCACACCCTGTTCGGGCGGGATGCATTCACACGCTTTTGAGCCATACCTCATTACGGGTATATGAAGCTCAAAATGCTCGGGCCCAATAGTATTATCACTCTCGCCAGTGATTCGGACATAGCCCTCCGCGCTGAAAAAACAAAACAACCTCCCTGGCCCTTGAGGCACTCTCTGAGGCCCTTGCAGCCGAAGAGTTAATGGTGCTGCAATCGACGGTGGATAGGGATGACGTAATCCTCAACAAGCGCTCCAAATGCACCTACTTCAAACAAGCAGATGAAATAGTAAAATTTCAAGTCCACCCGATGGACACAAATAAGACAGCCTCCATCGGCGCACAGCTGGACCCGACGGTGGACGCCGCACTGCGAGCGTTCCTACGCGAAAACTGGGACATATTCGCCTGGCACCCTTCTGATATGCCAGGAATCCCACGCAGATTGGCTGAGCACAACCTTAATATATTGAAAGGATACAAGCCAGTCAAGCAAACACTGCGGCGCTTTTCCGAACCCAAACGACAAGCTATGGGTGAGGAGCTAGCCAAGCTAATCGAGGTCGGATTCATTAGAGAAATAAAATATCCGGACTGGCTAGCAAACCTGGTAATGGTGCCAAAGAATGATAAATCCTGGCGCTTGTGCGTCGATTTCAAAGACCTCAACAAGGCTTGCCCTAAGGATCCATTCCCCCTCCCCCGCATCGATCAAATTATTAATGCCACTACAGGACACGACTCACTTTGTTTCCTTGATGCATACTCTGCATACCATCAAATTAAAATGAAGGAATCCGACCATGCCGGAACGGCATTTATCACCCCATACGGGCCTTTCTGCTTCAACACTATGCCCTTTGGGCTCAAAAACGCCGACGCCACCTACCAATGCATGACTCAAACATGCCTGGAGAAACAACTCGACAAGATAGTCAAAGCATATGGGGACAACATCGTCATCAAGACTAAGCGCGTCGAGTCATTAATAGATGACTTCCGCCCCACATTCAACAATCTCCGGACATATGACATTAAGCTCAATCCGAAAAAATGTGTTTTCGGCGTCCCCTCTAGAAAACTACTGGGCTTCATTGTTTCCAGTATAGGAATCGAGGCAAATCCGGCCAAAATCCGAGCTTTATCACAATTGGCTACACCAACAGACCTTAAACAAGTCCAAAAACTAGCTCCATGCATGGCATCTTTAAGCCGCTTTATCTCCAGACTAGGAGAAAAAGCATTGCCACTTTATCGACTTCTGCGATGCACCGATCACTTCGGGTGGACAAATGCAGCAACGGCCGGATTGGAAGAAATAAAGGCTCTTTTAGCAAGCAACCCAATCCTAGCTGCGCCAAGCGCCAGCAAACCAATGCTATTATACATATCTGCAACACACCAGGTGGTGAGCGCAGTACTCGTCGTCAAACGAGAAGAGGACGGACACAAGTTCCCGCACCAGAAACCGATATACTATGTATCCACCGTCCTAACTTGATGCAAATCCCGATACCCTCATTATCAAAAGATAGCATACATAGTCTTCATGGCCTCCCGGAAACTACAACACTATTTCCAAGAGTGCTCGATCACACTGGCTTCTGAAGTTCCACTAAACGGCATAATAAACAATCATGATGCAACGGGATGGATTGCCAAGTGGGCCATTGAGCTCCTTCCATTCGATATAACATATAAGCCACGATAGGCCATAAAATCCCAAGTAGTAGCAGACTCCCTTGCCGAATGGACAGAAGCCGAACTCCCTAAAGATTATGGCACATATTCGAACTGGGTCATGCATTTCAATGGTTCCAAAATGCTGGCGAACTTAGGGGTAGGCATTGTCCTAACATCCCCCATTGGAGATACAGTTCAATATGTACTCCAAATATTATACACAGACTCCAACAAATGCAGCCGAATACGAGGCTTTATTGCATGGTCTTTGGATGGTTGTCTCCATGGGCATACAACGTCTAGAAGTGTGCGGGGACTCGAACCTCGCGATATCTCAAATAAATGGAGATTTTGATGCCAAAGATCCGAAGATGACGGCTTACCGTAACGCCATTCTCAAAATGTGGGCTCGGTTCGATGGGTTCGAGTTTCACCATGTGGCTCGAGAGAGTAATCAAGCGGCAGACGTCCTTGCTCACATGGGCGCTAAGCGCGACCCCGTCCCACCTAACATCTTCTTGGAAAGGCTTTTCAAGCCATTTGTGGCGTGGCAAGGGGAGAGTGGCAACGTCAGTCCAGATCCGACCATCACACCATATTCCGAACATACCGACATAATCGGAGGCTCAGCCACCGAAATAATACCGTCGACCCATCTTATCATGACAGTCATTGCCCCATGGACCAAACCCTTCTTGGCCTACCTCAACAGGCAAGAGCTCCTTGAGGATCAGAATGAGGCTCCCTGCATTGTTTGGCGTTCGAAAGCCTATAAAGTCCATGAAGGAGAACTCCAGAAGAAAAGCGCTACCCGAGTAATCCAAAGATGTATCTCCGAGGAGGAGGGGCAGAAGCTCTTGGCTTAAATTCATGCCGATCTCGGTGGTCACCACGCTGTAGCTCGGGCACTTGTAAGCAAGGCCTTCTGTACAGCCTTCTATTGGCCGACAGCCCGAGCAGATGCACATGACCTTGTCCAACGTTGCGTCATATGCCAACTTTTCGCCAACCAAAGCCATATGCCGCCCACTGCTCTACAAACAAACCCCATCACTTGGCCCTTCGTGGTCTGGGCGCTTGACATGGTTGGACCCATTAAAGGAGGCAGCCATAAGAAAAAAATATCCGCTAGTCATGGTAGATAAATTCACTAAGTGGATAGAGGCCAAACTAATTAAAACGGCAGAAGCCGGACCAGTGATAGACTTTATATCCGGCGTTGTGCACCATTACTGTGTCCTACACAACATCATCACCAACAATGGCTCTAACTTTATAGCCGATGAGGTGAAAGCCTGGTGCGCTAATCTAGGCATTAAGCTCGATTACGCCTCCGTGTATCATCCGCAAACAAATGGTCAAGTCAAACGAGCCAATGGTCTTATTATGAGCGGCATCAAACCTAGGCTAGTGCGGTCTTTGAAAGAATCAGACAAGCACTGGGTTGAGGAGCTTGACTCCGTACTCTGGGGGCTGCGGACCATGCCCAATCGCACTACCAGATATGCACCTTTCTTCATGGTGTACGGCGCTGAGGCTGTGTTACCCTACGACATTATTCATGACTCACCTCGAGTGCGCATGTACGAAGAGAGAGAGGCCGAGCTTGATCGACAGGACAACTTAGATTCCCTGGAGGAGGAGCGCGGCATTGCAAAAGCCCGTTCCGCATTCTATCAACAGCTGGCTCACAGATATCAAAGCATAGAAGTACGGGCCAAGACTTACAATGTTGGCGAACTCGTTCTACGCTTTTCGGAGAAGAAAAAGAACAAACTCAAGCCCAAGTGGGAGGGTCCCTTCATTATTGACGAAGTTCTCACTGGAGGAGCGTACCGCTTGCATGATGCATCAGATAACCGCCTCGAACCAAACCCCTGTAATGCGGCCAGACTCCGAAGATTCTATGCCTAGCGCCGAACCCTTCATTTGCTTCCTCCTCCCTATCACTTACATTATTTTTATCCTCTCTTTTCACCCTCTTTTTTAGCGTGAAAGCTTTCATGTAGCTACAACTATACACCTATAGCGTACACATTCTTAAATGTGTACGTCCATTATACCTGGGGGCTTCTTGCAGAGAAGCTTATTGTCCTTATTTCCCGAGCATCAAGCTCATTACATATGTGTTTTCCTCATATGTACCTTTTCTTCGCCCTTATATGCATCGATATGACTTAAGTTTTAGCCAAGATGGGTTGCCTGGCTCCTGTGCTTATGCCCTACATTCCCGTTAGTTCGGCTAGGGCATAAAGGGAGCACCTCTGCGATTGTTACTGTTGGGTCATCCGAATGTGTACCTCAGACTGGGTGAAGCCAAAAGCTAGCGTTCTTTAGGGAATATTCGGTCAGCGCACTAAAGATGTTTTACATTTATTCCATTATGAACCCCCAGATGTTACCTACACTGTGATGTTTTCGATCACAGCTCGGACATGCTTATTAATGCATGCACCGCAGGGAAAGGAACCCTTAATGGAACTATTCTCTCTGGAAGAGGTTTCTTACAATCACAATGTAATATAACATAGCTAGCCAGATGCAACTTCTCTGTTCAAGCAACTATGACCCTTATGCCTGGCTTCCACGCATACCCCGGTTTATTTTTACCGCTCAAGTATTCAGAAACACTCCGCACCTTCGGGTCCAGAGGTCGAAGCGAAAAGGTCGGCCATGACAATCATTTTTACAATCCTGCGAGGATCATATATATTAAGGAAAGTACATTGTCACTTGGACTCAAAAACTTCCTCCTCTATGTTGTCCAACAAGCTGTGTAGCCTACAATCCTGTTGGGAATACTTGGCAGCTACTTCTACTTGGTCATATACCAAACTAACGGGAATATCTTTACCATCTGACCCTAGCAGTCCGACCCATGCCATATGATTCGGATCAAGCTTGGTATACCGTGTTTTTACCATGGCCCAGGCCTCTTGCGCACCTTCCCGGCAGGCTGATATTTGTCATAACCGAATACGTCATCGTGCCCCTTTGAACAGCTCCACGAGCTCCGCCATACCTCCTGGAGGAGAGGCAGATGGCCATAAAGCCTTGGCAACACTTCGCATCGCCTGCCGAGCTTGCTTGTGCACTTGCGACAGCTCTTCTAGCAGATCGCCTGAGAATCTGGATACCTCCTATTCGGGACCACCATAGGCATAAATCTATTAGTCCCTTTCATTTCCGAATTACACGGAGGTAAGTTTGACCACATACTAAGTATGCCGCATCGAAGCCTCTTATTTTCCTTCACGGCATCAGCAAGCTGGGCCTGTACATCTTTCAGTTCCTCGCCTAGTTGGGTATTGGAATCCTGGAGCTTGTTTTTCTCCTCCATGACTCGTGTTAGCACATGCTCGCCCGCGGCTAGTAGTCTTTGGCTTCTTGTCCCCCCCCCCCACCTTGAGCGGCTTTCAGTCGCTATTGCAATTGAGCTGATGATCCTATTAAGAGGTGAGCAACTGTGTTAGTATTATTGGTATACAATTATGTTTTCTCGATGGAGGGGAACTTTACCAGATGACGCCTTCTTGGATTTTCCAGTTCGGCATTGGCAACAGTTAGCTGGTTCCGATACTTTTCTAGTTCCTGAGATAACAGACTGTTCTTCTCCGTAAGTACCTGGTTATACTATGATCCTTAAATCAGTTGGATCAACTGCTTCAAGTCTCGGGGGCTACTGGTATATAACTATCAGATTGTTACAATATAAACTTATCCGCATAACTTTTAGATGTTGGTCCGTGGCTCTGACAAGACCATCCCGAGCAGCCCGGACATATGCATCGGCTGAGCTGAAAGCATCGAATGCCTCCTTTGAAAATCTGGGGTCACGGAGAGCGGCCCTCCGATGATGATGATTCATGGCGCTCTCCACTTCAGAGTTCGTGATAGGCATATCGTCCGAATCCTCTGCGGAAGGACAGTTCGGCGCCACTCCTGTATCAGCCCCGTCCTTAGGGCAGTGTCCAGAGCCTGACTAGTGGAGGCACGACCGACAGGATCCCCAGACATAGTCCGGCGGACACTTCTCCTGATAGAATGTGGCGAATGGCATCACGATTTGATGTGGCGATCAGAAGATGTATTCTTCAAAAGAAAGCCTTACCTCTTTGACGAGGGTTCTACCATATTATCATTTGCCTTCCTCTTCGAAGATGTGCTCGGCACAGGCGCCACTCTCCTCGGAGATGATTCTGGTGCACGTTGTGACATTGAGCGCCTCCCCTTTGGAACACGAAATAGTGCGGTGGGTGAGGCATAGTAAGAAAATTCTTTCGAAGAAGGTTCCTTTTAAATTACTTAAATGCGAAGCAGGAAGGAGGCCAAGGTAATCGGCGATGATGGGTACTTCTGTACCATCATAGCTCGTTTGATAGAATACTCCATCCTCGAGCTCCACAAATATGTCCGGATCTTCTTCGAATCCGGGTTCAAGGTCTCGGTTGTGACCCTCTGGCTGTGGGGCGGGGCAATGGATCCCCTCGATAGCCTTCTGGCATTCCTATTGCGAGTGGATAGGTTACTATCCGTCAAACAGATGATTAAGGGAGAGGAGTAAAATGGTTGAATCGGGCTTACCCAGATAGGAGGATTATACATGGAAAATTCATCTCGATATTGGAGATGAGTGAACTCCTCCTTCTCCCCTTTGTACAGTTCGGCCAATATTTTGGCCAACGCGGCGGGGGTTTTCAGACCATTCCAACCGCAGTGTGAGGCGTCATCTTCCCCATTATAGTGCCACATGGGAAGCCCTCTGTATTGGAGTGGTTGGACCCCCCGCACTATGGAGATGTCCATTACCTTGATTATTGACAATCCGGACTAGGTGAGCGTCTTAATCTTGCCCATCAATCGACTGACTTCTGCGCTATCCTCCTCCTCGAGGCTCTGAGGACGCCAGCTGTGGCATTTCTTCAATGGAGCGCTTGAAAATTCGGGGTGGCCCATTCAGACTGGGTTAGGAAGAGCGACGTCGTCAATATAGGACTATTCGGAAGCCTTCTTGGGCGTGCCGAATAGGTATCTGGTCCCGGCGATACGCCACACTTCGGCTCCTCCCACTTCGAATATTGACCCCCCTTGATTACGAGGGACAAGGCAGAACAGTTTTCTCAATAAATCAAAGTGGGCCTCACAGCCCAGGAATAACTCACATAGAGCAACGTAACCTGCGATGTGTAGGATGGTGGCGGGAGTGAAACTGTGCAGTTGGAGGCCATAATACTCCAGTAGTCCTCAGAGGAAGGATGGATTGGAAATCCGACGCCTCTCAGCAGGAAGGGAACGAAGCATACTCGTTCCCCCTGGACGGATTGGGGAAATTCTTCACCTGAACCCCGCTGTTGAAGGACGTTAATCCTGCTCGGACGGGGACTAGATCCACAGGAGGAAGAAAGAACTATTTTTGCAGCTTCGCCAGCTTACCATGAGATACGAAACATCTTTCCCAATCACCCTTTTCGGAGCCGTGCGGATGAGAGGAAGAGCTGGGAGAGCTAGCCATGTTGGGGTGGTTTTTCTTAGCAAGCTCTAAGGATTTTTCACAGGGTGTGGAATGGATCTGAGATCTATTCTCTTTAAATAGGCGCCTCTTTTGTATGGTCAGGGTGGTATGTGAAAAAACACCCCGACCTCTCGTATTCGCTCGCCACGTAGAGACTAAAGTCAGGAAGGCATGGAAGCCGATGGGCGCGACATTAAATGGAAAAGCCAAATACAACTCTTTAAGTCGGGGACTTTGAAGTGATCGGAGGGGGAACCCTCCATGCAATGCCGAAGACAATCTGCACGCCGGACACCTCATCATTGAAGCCTGGTTCAAGGGCTACTAAGGGAGTACTGGACTAAGGGGTCCTCAGGCGTCCGGCCTGTTAGACATGGGATGGACTATTGGGCCATGAATATACAAGATGGAAGACTTTCTCCCGTGTACGGATAGGACTCTTCTTTGCATGGATGACAAGCCAGGCGGCTGGATATACTATTTCCTCCCTATGTAACCGACTTTGTATAACTATAGTCCCTTCTGATGTCTATATAAACTGGAGTGTATAGTCTATAGAGAACAATCATAATCAGATAGGCTAGACTTCCAGGGTTTTAGCCATTACGATCTCGTGGTAGATCAACTCTTTTAACCCCCATACTCATCAATATTAATCTAGTAGGACATAGCGTTTTACCTCCATCGAGAGGGCCTGAACGTGGGTAAACATTGTGTTCCCTGTCTCCTATTACCATCAACCTCAGACGCCAAGTTCGGGACCCCCTACCCGAGATCTGCCAGTTCTGACACCGACAGTAGCCCCTGAAACTCTGTTCGGTTTTGAAAAAGGCCGAACAAAGGATCACATAGTATTCAGAAGAGGTGACGTACTTTTCTATTTTACTATAGGCTTCCCAGTTGGCGGCAACTACCCAAGCTGCTGAAGTTTCTGAACTCGATCGGAAACTGAAGCTGGCTGATGATGAGATTGACCGCGTTAACAAGCAGTTCATTGAGGCGCAAGTTATGTGCGTACGTTGAAAAGATTTTGATCATACATCCAAAGTGATATGCAAATTTAGAGTGTAACTCATGTACTGTTGTAATTATGAGTGCAGGTAGCACGGCCGAGGCCGAGACCCTCGAGAGTGCCCTTGCCCAAGCCAAGGAGGAGGCAAAGGCAAGCAAAGCGGCTGCTGATAAAGCGGCTGTGGAATTAAAGACCGAACAGGTCGCCCACTGCCAGCATGAAGAGAGGGTGGCCGAAGTGGAGCAGGAGCTGAAAGATGCCATCAGCTAATGCAAGGGTTTGGAGGAGAAGACTACTGCCCAAGCGGCCAAACTCGCCAAAGCCCTCTACTAGGCCAAGGAGGCACGGACATAGTCCCGGAGTGCTCTTGAAGAGATCCGGCAGGCCGAACAGATAGCGGCTGGTAAGCCCTTTCTTTTGTAGAGTTTGTTTGGGGGTCAAAGATACGCCTTTCTCACTCGACTATGGAGTTCTCCAGACACCTTTGTGGATCTTCCGAGGAGTGCTGCCGATGCCGCGCAGTTCTTCTGAGCCCAGGAGGGGAACACGACAAAGAAGTTGTTCTGGTCATAGTTCCTTGCGCTGGAGCATCCAGCGGTATTGAACAACCAGATGATGCAACTGTTAGAGCTGCATAGGATGTCCGTCCTAGCCATGAAGGACATCATAGTCTGTCCTTGGCCAACTGAACCCATTTCAAGCAGCTACTTCGGCCTGGTGAGGTGACTCGGTGATGCGCTGCCTCGAGTTGAAGTTATGAAGCGCTCGGCATGCATAGAGGGTGCGCGGATGGCCTTTGACCAGGTCAAAATGCACTGGGTGAAGATGAAGGCCACCATCGTGGCAACTGAAGGCCCGCCCGAAGGCAAGGACCACCGCAAGCCGGAGCGGTACTTTGACGATGTCCTGGCGAGTGCCCGAATAGTAGAGGGAGAATGATCAAAGTATATCATGTATGAGTGAATGTATTAGGGTTATCCAGACTTTGTTTTATGAACCAAGGCTTGTAACATATTTATGCCTTTGTCTAAAATTATTTTCCTCCTGTGCGGTTGTTTCAATTCTGAAAGTTTGCCAGTCGTCGGCTTCAGCCCCCACGTAGATGCTATGGTGTTGTTCGGTATATTGCCTGATCACTCTTGACCCAACGTCTTGGTCCGTAAAGGAGGTGTCTGCACAGCTAACCAGGCAATCAGACTATGCGGCTTTATTATTTTCACTTAGCGATAGGAGTTTGATGGTGGGGCTAAGGACTAGCCCTTGGTGCGTATGTGGCCCTCCAAACTAGGATGGCTCTATCGCATGACTGGGCGAAGGCCAATCCTTCGTATAATACGGAGTAAACCACAAAAGAGTTAGTCACCGAATTGCCGACCAGCTCTCGCCCTATCATGACAGTAAGTTTTTGGCTTTCTCTAATGAGGTGTTTGACCGGACGAACTAGAAACACAATCACAGTTGTTCTCCCTTTACTATCTTAGCCGAACTAGCGGAACATAAGGTGGTAATCATAGGAGCCGGGAACCCAACAGTAGACCAAAGACATGATTCGGAGCTGGTGCATATAATGCAATATTTGGGACACCGAAGTATGCAATATTTGACAGTATTCGGACTTTTGAACATATATGTGGCTGAATAGAGCCCTCGGCATTTAGGCCGGACCAAAGTATATATGTCAACCTGAAGCAAGGAGGGAATATAGGTTATGAAATAAACCAATACCGAATAGGGTTTGGCGAAAAATTGTTTCCATTATAATCTGATTGATACCTCAAAACGTGCTATTATAGATAATTCCATAAACATCAAGGCTATTTTACATGTAGAGAATTTGTAAACAAGGGGAAGTCGTATATAGGGCCTAAAAAGAAAAGGTAGTCTTCAAGAACCCATTGATGCCTTGCCGCAGATCTGCGCTGTTTCTCCTTTGTAAAAAATCCTTTGAGAGGAGCGGTCGACGGTCGTTTATATGAGAAGGGGCCCGGAAATAGCAAATGCACGACAGTAGGGTAGCTAGGTTTTAATGAACCTATAGTATGAGGGAGGAAAGATCAAATAAGAAAAGTTACGCTGCACTATAGACCTTGTCCGCAGTGTGCCTCCGTCGTTGCCCAGGGTATTTTGAGTGCGTAGTTATGCACATGCGATATATATGCCGCGGTTGTGTGGGGCGATCGACGGAGGCGAAACTGCTAATCTAGCTCTGGATTCACCAAGCTGTCATTCTGTAGAGTAGGCCAAAATTGCTTAGCAGTGTCTGGGGTCTTGATGGCCAATGTAGTGTTCATCTTGATGAGGCCGCTTGGCACTTCGGCTGGGAGGGTCGCAGTGTGCTCCTCCGTACGGAGGGAGCGCTCCATGTTTCCATTTACTGTTATAATGCCACGCGGTCCGGGCATTTTGAGCTTTAAGTAAGTGTAGTGTGGGACCGCATTGAAACGGGAAAAGGTGGTTTGTCCGAGCAGTGTGTGATAATCACTACGAAAGGGGACAATGTCGAAGATCAAGTCTTTGCTTCAGAAGTTATCCGGTGAACCAAAGACTACTTCCAATGTTAATCAACCGGTGCAGCGAGCCTCTATGCCGAGTATCACTCCTTTGAAGGTGGTGTTACTGGGCTTGATTCTTGATGGGATATGCATGAAATATATCATATTCACTGTTTTCACCTTAGGGGGAATTTTCTTCTGTCCCCCTATGTTCGATGGGCCAGGCTCATCATAGTCCTCGCGTGGCGGTCGTTTCCCCTTATGTTCTGTATTTAACTTACCGGCCTATTTAAAGACCCAACAGTTTCTATTGGAATGATTGGCGGGCTTGTCGCGGGTGCCGTGAATCTGGCAAGGCTGATCGAGTATTTTTTCCAAATTAGATGGCCCATCCTTATTTCCTTTGAATGGCTTCTTCCGCTGACCGGGCTTAGAGCCACTAAATCCGACGTTGACCAATGTATCTTCAGTTTCTTCTTTGTTGTTCCGACGCTTGTGTTTGTTACATCGTGGCCTTCCGTTGCCATCCCTGGCTTCGGAGGTGCTAGGGTTGCTGGCGCTGTTGCTTTTATGAGCTAACCAGCTATCTTCTCCTGCACAGAAGTAGGTCATTAGTGCGGTAAGAGGTGCCATGGACTTCGGCTTTTCCTAACCGAGGTGTCGGGCGAGCCATTCATCATGGACGCTGTGTTTAATGGCTGCTAGGGCTTCGGCATCCGGACAGGTGACGATTTGGTTCTTTTTAATTAAGAACCGAGTCTAGAGTTTGCGGGCTAACTCTCTGGGTTGCTGGACTATGTGTTTGAGGTCATCGGCGTCCGGTGGCCGGACATAAGTACCTTGGAAGTTGTCTTGAAAGGCATCCTCCAAATCTTCCCAGCTGCCGATGGACTTCTCAGGGAGGCTATTCAACCAGTGTCGTGCTGGTCCCTTTAGCTTTAGGGGAGGTATTTAATGGCATGGATATCTTCACTGCGAGCCATGTGAATATGGAGATGAAAATCTTCAATCCATACCACGGGATTTGTCGTTCCATCGTATGCTTCAATGTTTACGGGTTTAAACCCTTCTGGAAACTGGTGCTGCATTATCTCATCGGTAAATCACAAGGGGTGTGTAACGCCTCTGTAGCGGGCAACATCCCGATGGAGTTTGGATGACATCCGTGTTCAGTTTTCGGCCCGAGTTTGGTTGTGCTTATCGTGCCAAGCATGATGGCCATCGTATCACATTGGAGCACGTCCTCTTGATCCATAAATTGATCTGGTCTGACTGGCTCTATTGTCCAGGTCCTGACGTAAGTCATAGGTGTAGCCCGGAGGCGCTACCTCTTTGCCTCAATGGCCAGGTGGCGCGGGCTGGTGTTCGGCATAAGCATCCATTTTGTCTCGTCCACGTGGTGGTCGGTTTGGTTCGTCGGCGTGATTATTTCTTGACGGTATTGGCTCAAGGGCCTCGTCGCCGAGTTGTGGTAGTAGCCGATGTTTCGGATAACTCTTTGTTGGGCGCTCGAGGCCATATTCTTTGGCAGCTAGGACCTTGGTCCATCTGTCATGGAGCGTATCCTGTTTGGCTTGAAGCTATTGCTATTTATTTTTAGGCTCCTCGCAGTGGCGATTATCTGTAGCTTGAAGCGCTCTTGCTCAAGGCGCTCCTCTCGCACAATGAAATCTTTGTTGCCAAGGCTGACATCCTCCTCGGAGACTGATAGATAGTTACTATCCTCAGAATCCTCATTCCCGATGGGTTCATCGGGGTTAACTTGTCCCTCCTCCCATTCATCCTTATCGTACGCAGGCTCGACGGGGTCTTCAGCGTCATCTAGAGTGTTGTTATCTCCGGTGCCAATATTGCTTTCCTTTTCGTGACGTGATTTTGAGCGGCGCCACTGACGTCGGCGTTTCGATGGTGCCTCGGCAGGCTTGTCCTTGGTCAGGTTGTTATTGCTGTCGTCATCCTTCTTTTCGGGGGTATCTACCATGTACACGTCATAAGTGGAAGTGGCCGTCCAACGCCCGGTGAATGGCAGGTTTTGGCTTGGTTCATCTCCGGCATCGTCATCCATACTGTCGATGTCTTTGGAGGCGTAATCTAGCATGTCAGTTAAGTCCTCCACAGTGGCTATTAAGTGGGTGGTGGGTGGGGCGCAAAATTTCCCGCTCTTAGCCCCTAGTCTCAGCTAGGCGTAGCTCGAAGGTGATACTTTTGTAATGGCGAGAGATCGCATTAGGTCCAGAGCCTCGTTTAGGAGCGAAGGCTGGATGAGAAACCGGGGACCTACAGAGCTAGGCATGGTAAACGCCACCTGGCCGTGCTCAATGGACACAGACCTTGAGAATTCGGAGTTAGCATCCAGAGGTGGGTTCGACTCACCGATGATAGGGAGAGTCATGTTTGATTCCAGGCTTGCCGATTATATAGCCGCCTCTGTGTCTCCAGGAGGGACCTCCATAGTAGGAGAGAGTCCGGTGGGGTTAATACTCTTGTCTTCGGACAAGGTGGTCCGCCCAGGATCTATGGGCAGGGTAGGAACAATAGTTGATCCTTGAATGGTGCCTGATGATGGATCCTAAGGGTTTCCTTCTTGAAGATGAGGAATAGCGGTCGAGGTCGTGAACCCTTCGAAGATCATGTCTCCTCGAATCTCAGCAACATAGTTCAGGCATCCGAACCCGATCTGATGACCAGGGGCGTAGCTATCGATCTGTTCAAGGTGACCAACTGAATTGGCACGTAGAGCGAAGCCGCCAAACACAAAAAGTTGACCAGGGAAGAAGGTTTCCTCGAAAACAACATCGTTATCGATGATCGAGCGAGCCATCGAACCTTCTGTCGATGGCACAATGGAACTCTCAATGAAAGTAGCAATGTCGGTGTCAAAATCAGCCAATCTCAGGTAGGGGATCCCGAACTATGCGTCTGAGGATCGAAGGTAACAAGAGACAAAGGGGACATGATGATTGCCCAGGTTCGGGCCCTCTTAATGGAGGTAAAACCCTACGTCCTGCTTGATTATATTTGATGAGTATAGGGGTTATAAGAGTTGATCTACCTTGAGATAGAAGTGGCCAAACCCTAGATTTCTAGCCTATATGAATTCTGATCGCCACTATGGACTAAACCCTCCGGTTTATATATACACCGGAGGGGCCTAGGGTTGTACAGGGTTGGTTTGCAGAGGAAAGAAATTACATATCTGGACACCAATCTTGCCATCCATGCATAGGAGAGTCCTATCCAGACACGGGGGAAGGTCTTCTGCCTTGCATCTTCACGGCCTATTAGTCCGGCCCACATTAAGTAGTTCAAACACCCGAGGACCCCCTAATCCAGGACTCCCTCAGAAATGATATAGAATTTCTGGATAGCATAAAAAGGATACTTGAATAATAATTTTTGAATGAAAGACCTCAGTGAAGCTACTTACATATTGTGCATCAAGTTCTATAGGTATAGATCGAGACGCTTAATAAGACTTTCACAAAGTATATACCTCGGCAAAATTTTGAAGAAGTTCAAAATACATCAGGCAAAGAAAGGGTTATTGTCTGTGTTGCAAGGTGTGAAATTGAGTAAGACTCAAAACCAGGCCACGGCAGAAGATAGAGAGAGAATGAAAGTCATTCCCTATGACGCAACCATAGATTATATACAATATGCCATGTAGTGTACCACACCTAATTTGTGTCTTACCACATATATAGCAAAGAGGGTACAAGAGTGATCTAGGAGTGGACCACTGGACAGCGGTCAAAATTATCGTTAGGTGCCTTAAAGAGGACTAAGAAAATGTTTCTTAGTTATGGAAGTGATAAAGAGTTTGTCATAAAGAGTTACGTTGATGCAAGATTTTACACTAATCTAGATAGCTCTAAGTCTCAATATGGATACATATTGAACGTGGGAGCAATTAGCTAGAGTGGCTCCATGCAGAGCATTTTAGACATAGATATTTGCAAAATACACACGGATCTGAATGTGACAGACCCACTGACTAAACTTCTCTCACAAGAAAAACATGATCACACCTTATTACTATTTGGGTGTTAATCACATGGCAATGTGAACTAGATTATTGACTCTAGTAAACCATTTGGGTGTTGGTCACATGGCGATGTGAACTATAGGTGTTAATCACATGGGGATGTGAACTATGGGTGTTATTCACATGGCGACGTGAACTAGATTATTGACTCTAGTGCAAGTGGGATACTTTAGGAAATGTGCCCTAGAGGAAATAATAAAGTTGTTATTTTATATTTCCTTATTCATGATACAAGTTTATTATTCATGCTATAATTGTATTGATCGGAAACCTAAATACATAAGTGAATACATAAACAAATACCGTGTCCCTAGTAAGCCTATACTAGACTAGCTCGTTGATCAAAGATGGTAAAGGTTTCCTAACCATAGACATGTGTTGTCATTTGATAATGGGATCACATCATTTGGAGAATGATGTGATGGGCAAGACCCATCCGTTAGCTTAGCATAATGATGTTTCAGCTTATTGCTATTGCTTTCTTCATGACAAATACACATTCCTTCGACTATGAGATTATGCAACTCCCGAATACCAGAGGAATAACTTATGTGCTATCAAACATCAAAACATAACTGGGTGATCATAAAGATGCTCTACTGGAATCTCTGAAGATGTTTCTTGAGTTGGCATAGATCGATATTAGGATTTGTCACTCAGAGTATCGGAGAGGTATCTCTGGGCCCTCCACTACAAAAAAATACACTTTTGTGATGATATGTGTTTGTCACAGTAGGTCACTTTTTTTCATGCATGTACATCCATGACGATTTTATGACAGAATCAAGATAGTCATACCTGCGATGTCATAGAAGTGTTCCATGACAATACCAAAAGTATCATCACGGAAGTGTCCACTTCCATGACGATAAATGGCGCGTCATGGAAGTGCTTTCGTCAAGGGTAACCGACATGTGGCATCCACCGTAACGGGTGGCCGTTAAGCTATCGGGTTTTGGTTTGGATCCGATGACCCGTTAACAGCCCGGACCAATCGGGATTTTCCACGAGTAAAATCATCATTGGCTGGAGGAAACACGTGTCAGCTCACCGTTGGGACAGATGTCATCCACTCATTGGACAGAAGGCACCAATGATACGTTGACACGTGGCACGACACAACAGAGGCCCATTCCTGTGAAAAGGTCGGCCCATTTGACTTGGTCAAAAGATAGCGGGCCAGCCCACCGAAAGCCTGTTAACATCCTGTTCGCAGATAGCCCATTTACAACCCGCTAATCCAGGGCCCATTACAGCCTACCCGAATTAGGCCCTGTAGCGTCATCTGGGTGATCCAATATGATTCCAGCCCGTTGTAACTTCCGGCCCATGTATTGCCCATGATGTCTTTCGGCACATATGAGGCACTTTGTAACTCTTGGCCTATTAATGGCCCGTGGTGAAACTGTCCCTTAATGACCAGTATATCGCTTTATACCCATTAACAACCCATTATTCCATTGGGACGTTTCAAGACCATGTTATCTTTCGGCCTTCTCAGGGCCCATTTATTCTTGGGCTCATTTCCAGCATTCAGTTACTTACGGCCTGTTATTGGCCCTTCTGCTTGTGGGCCAAATTCAGCCTGTGGTTACAGTCGGCCCGTTTGTGGCCCGTTAATCCGTTGGGCTGCTTTCATAGCGTCCTCAAATACGGCCGATTAATGCCGGCATGTTATGGTCGTCCTATGAATGGACGATTCCAACTCTAACCCGTTTAAGGCCCATAATGTGGTCCGTTATTGGCCCATGTCTGTCCAATCGATGATACAACCCATAAAAGGCCCATTGATGCTACGACCCATAGAAGGCCCATTGTTTCAATGACTCGTATAATGCCCATTGTTTCTACGACCCGTAGGAGGCCCAGGGTCACTACAGTAAATATTTAGCCCATGGATATTGTGGCCTAGTTTTAAAAAATAGGTTATTGCGGCCACTAGCAAACCACGGAAAAAGAACTGCACTGACTACAAGCAAACAAATAAACAAGACAACAAGTAAATAAATAAGCAAGGTACTTATGCTAGGCTATCACGGCTATTACACATATTACATCCACTAGGCATCAAAGTTCCCCACCAGTGCAAATATAGGGAACAAAGCAACATATCACCTACTCTGGTTGTCAATGTTGGCGACCGTTCCAAATAAACGCCATAGAAAAACAAGTCCAGAACTGAAACCACTTCAGAAGAGCTCAAGAAACAATATCCTGGGTACCCATAATGATGGCAAGATGCTTAGAAAACTTATTAACTTTCTCTTGTTTGGCGCTTAAATCCTCCAACACTTGCTGTGGCACAAGAAAGTATGCATTTGAATTCTGCAGGGACTTCCTCAGTCCTTTGGCTTCTTGACGCAGCACAACTGACTGATGCCTTTCATATTGTAGCTGAGACTGAAGATGTCGAAGTTATTTAGGCAGCGAGTTCGAAGAGCTTGTGCCAGCGGTACTGGCCAGTAACTCGAACACTACATCGACGCAGGACTGTGGGGTTTTCTCACTGTCTACAAGATCGTTTTTATCACCTTCCTCGGAGACCAATAGGGTTGTCTCACTATCTTGAACCTTATCTGCATTACTTCCTCTACCATTGCATAGTGGGGTGCTCCTCTCCAATATTCTGTTCGCAAACTACAAGAGAAACAAGCAGACACATCACATGTTTAGCATGTAGTATACGGAACTCATTTTGTTAAACCGGTTCAGTAGTGTCAGTGCAACAAACCCTGGGTCTGTTGCCTACACTGTGCACAGGCACGGGAGCAAGATCGAAGAACCAGCCCAAGTCAGAGACAAGGGACCAAGAGCATCGAAGGACCAACATGCAGATCAGAGGGACCAAGACCAAGTCAGAGAAGCAAGGTATCATCAAGAGAAGAGCCTCCTTTGCCGGTCAGGCGAGCCCGGGAAGGGGCGAGGCCACACTTAGAAGTGGATAGCCAAGGCGTCCCAGCAGGATTGCCGGGGCTCACAGAGGCAAGACCACCTCACCAACCATTCCACCACGACTCACGTCGTCGATCGGTGTGGTGTCAAGCTGCAGAGTGACTAAGTGGCGGCCATTCACCACATGGCAGCCACTTCCTATAGGAGAAACCCATAGATGACACCCGTCCTGCGACGTGTCAAGCGAGTAGGCGTGAAGCTTGCAAGATAGCCCAGCAACCCTTGCTGGGCAACCAACGATGTGACATTAAGTGGTGCATTTAATGCGCCCTGTTAGCCCGCAGAGTTAGGTATGATAGCACTATTTGCTATCTTATCAGTGCATAATGACTACTTTGCCATTGTGGTAACCCCTTTATCTATAAAAGGAGGCTCATGGCAACCATAGAAAGGGTTAGAAGGTTGGGTAACTCACACCCACGTACATGCATAGTCACTGCTGCCTTGAGGCAACCCTTGCCGGGCAAGTTTACTACGCTCCACCATCCATCCACCAAAGCAGGAGTAGGGTTTTACGCCTCACGGTGGCCTGAACCTGGGTAAAACTGCCCACATGATCTCTGCCATGCTGCCCCATGCTCGTCTGCTCTTCGTCTAACGCGATGTCCCCCTGTCGAACCAGCAAGGGGCCTCCTGGTCCAATAGGTGGTCGTGGTTTCCCGCGACATCTTTGGCGCGCCAGGTAGGGGGCTCGCTTGCTTGAACCTGAAAGCGTGTGGTGCGTCATCTTCGTCACCATCTTCACCTTCAACGACGCCATCGACCATGGCACCCAAGAAGAAACCTGGTCCTTCGGCTCACCCATCTACCTCGAAGGCTACACCTCCCGTGGCCTCCGACGTTGCGGGGGACCAAAGACACGCGAGGACGCGGACGCCACGGGGGATGTGGTTGGAGCAGGCGGCACCGTCACCATATCCCCCGCGGCCGACACAGGAGCAGGAGGCACCGGAGGCGAGCATCATCAGCAACACCCCAACAGCCATACACACCAAGATATGGGTGAAGGGGTTACTCCATCTGTCCCCCTTCCCCCCACCGATGGGCGGCCGCAACAACGACGCTCGGACCGGGGCAAATCGCCGCCCTCCGGCCGCACCCACCATGGGTGCGGTCATAGCGTGTGCTCCTCACCCGGAGCGGGTTGACCAAGCCGCTGGCCCTCGAGCGCCTTCGCCGCACCACATTGATGTCGCTTGAACCTACGTCGGTATTCCCCAAAGAGGAAGGGATGATGCAGCACCGCGGCGGTACGTATTTCCCTCAGATAGGAAACTATGGTCATCAAACCAGTAGGAGAACCAAGCAAAAGAATGTAAATAGCACCTGCACACAAATAACAACTACTCGCAACCCAACTTGTAAAAGGGGTTGTCAATCCCTTTCGGGTAGCGGCGCCCCAAGATGGGCAAACGGACGTGAGAGTGTTGCAAATATTGATAGATCGAACACCAAATAAAACAAATTGCAACAAGGTATTTTTGTATTTTTGGTTTAATTGATCTGAAAATAAATGCAAAGGAAAAGTAGATCGCAAAGTCAAATATATGAGAAAGAGACCCAGGGGCCGTAGATTTCACTAGTGGCGTCTCTCGAGAAAAATAGCAAACGGTGGGCAAACAAATTGCTGTTGGGCAATTGATAGAACTTCAAATAATCATGATGATATATAGGCAATGGTCATTATATAGGCATCACATCCAAGATTAGTAGACCAACTCCTGCCTGCATCTACTACTATTACTCCACACATCGACCGCTACCCAGCATGCATCTATTGTATTAAGTTCATGGAGAAACGGAGTAATGCAATAAGAATGATGACATGATGTAGACAAGATCTATCTATGTAGAGATAGACCTCAACATTTTATCCTTAGTAGCAACGATACATACGTGTCGGTTCCCCTTCTGTCACTAGGATGAAGCACCGTAAGATCGAAGCCACTGCAAAGCACCTCTTCCCATTGCCAGATAAATAGATCAAGATGGCCAAACGAAACCTAAATATCAGATAAGAAATATGGGGCTATAAGAGATCATGCATAAAAGAGATCAAAGAAACTCAAATACTTTCATGGATATAAAAAGATAGATCTGATCATATACTAAAAGTTCATCTGATCCCAACAAACACACCACAAAAAGAGCTACATCATATGGATCTCCAAGAGACTATTGTATTGAGAATTCAGTTAGAGATAGGAAGCCATCTTGCTACTAACTATGATAGGCGGTTCCTGGGCCTCCTAGCACGCCCTGGTGGGTTGTTCTCTCCTCGGAGCACCCCTAGACGCAGCCAGGGCCCATTAGGTGTCTTCTGGTCCATTAAAAAATCTCCGTAAAGTTTCGTGGCATTTGGAATCCATTTGGTATTGATTTTCTATGATGTAAAAAACATGCAAAAAACAACAACTGGCACTTGGCACTATGTCAATAGGTTAGTACCAAAAAATGATATAAAATGACTATAAAATGATTATAAAACATCCAAGATTGATAATATAACAACATGGAACAATAAAAATTATAGATATGTTGGAGAGGTATCAGCATCCCCAAGCTTAACTCCTACTCGTCCTCGAGTAGGTAAGTGATAAAAACAGAATTTTTGATGTGGAATGCTGCCTAACATGTCATATTATAATCTTTTCTTTATTGGATGGACATTTGGACTTTTATATTGTTCAAAGCAATAGTCTAGTTTTGACATGATAACTTAAATACTCAAGCATATCAACAAGCAACCATGTCTTTCAAAATATCAATGCTAAAATAAGTTATCCCTAGACCATCATGCTCAACCATTGATCCATTCATGAAACACACTCGCATATTAACTACGCCCAATACTCAAGTACGATCATATTGCCTCCTTGTTGGTGCTTTTATAAGAGAAGATGGAGACTCAAATTCAAAAATAAAAATTAAATAAAGTAAAAGAAAGGCCCTTCGTAGAGGGAAGTAGTGATTTGTAGAGGTGCTAGAGCTCAAAGTGAAAAATTAGAGATAAAAACATTTTGGGAGGTGTGTCCATCCCACCAATGAAATGACTTAGAGTTCCCAACAGTTTCCATGCTAGATATATCATAGGCGGTTCCCAAACAGAAAATAAACTTTATTCCTTTTTCAACCATACTCACTACAAAAAAAGACACTTCCATGATGATACGTGTTTGTCACAGTAGGTCACGTTTTCTGTCATGCATGTACATCCATGATGATTTTCTGACAGAATCAAGATAGTCATACCTGTGTTGTCGTAGAAGTGTTCCATGACATTACCAAAATTATCATCATGGAAATGTCCACTTCCATGATGATAAATCGCGCGCCACAGAAGTGCTTTCGTCAAGGGTGACCGACACGTGGCATCCACCGTAACGGGCCGCCGTTAAGCTGTCGGGTCTTGTTTTGGATCCGATAACCTGTTTACAGCCCGGACCAATGGGAAATTTCCACGTGTAAAATTCTGATTGGCCGGAGGAAACACGTGTCAGCTTGTCAATGGGTCAGATAGGCGCCTATGATATGTCAACACGTGTGACGGCCCACCACCGGCCCATTTAGCTTACAAAGGCCAGCCCGTTTGACTTGGTCAAAAGTTAGCGGGCTGGCCCATGAAAAGCCTATTAACGGTCTCTTTGCAAATAGCCGGTCTCTTTGCAAATAGCCCATTTTACGGACCGGTAACTCATGACCCATTAGGGCCTACACGAAATCGGCCCAACAACGTCATGTGGGCCGTCGAATATAACACCAGCCCGTTTCACTTTCGGGCCATGTATGGCCCACGACGTCTTTCGGCCAATATGAGGCCTTCGTATCCTTAGCCCCTTTAAAGGCCCACGGTGACTCTAGCCAGAATGAACAGTAAATTTCTTTGTACCCGTTAACATCCCATGATTCACATGGGCCGTTTCGAGCCCATGTTAGCTTTCGGCCTACTGACGGACCATACATTCTTGGGCTCCATTCCGGCCCTCGATTACTTCTGGCCCGTTACTGGCCTGTTCCCCTAATGGGCCAAATTTGGCCCGTGGCAATAGTCGGCCCATTCCTGGCTTGTTAACCCGTTGCGCCCTTTCCCGCCCGTCATATATTCTGGCCCATTAATGACCCGTTATGCTTGTGACATAATTAAGCCTTTGCTATTCTCCGGCCTGCTAACGACCCATTACCATGTTGGGCTGATACCAATTACGCCTATTTACGGCCCATGTAGACCCATTTATTCGACAGCCCGAGGCCCACCAATTCTACGACCGTGTTGGAGGCCCATTTAAAGACGGCCCGTAGGAGGCCCATGGATCCTACGGCCCGAAGCAGGGTCATGGTTACCACGGTCCGTATATGGCCCATGGTTGTTGCGACCACTAGCAAACTAGGGAAAGCGGAGACTAGGAAATAAATAAGCCCGAAACTATCGCTAGGCTATTAAGGTGGTTGCACAGATTACATCCACTGGGCATCAAAGATCGCCACCAGTGCAAATATAGGGAACACCCTACACTATACAAAAATGGCTTGCTGTTTTCTTCAGCTAGTGGTTGCACGTTAAGAACAAATTTTGTATCACAACAAAACAAATTACAACTATAAAACAAAAGGAATGTTGGCATAAAAGTTAACAGTCTGGCAGATAAATAGACCACCAGAAGTTCAGAAGCTCAGTTCATTTGACCTAACTGCTATGTTTTCATGTTGTATTGTCCGATGGAGCACCATAACCTTGGCCTTCATTTCTCCTAGGCTCTTGAACAACATAGAAAATGTCTGATAGTCTGGTTTCAAAACCATGCATATCTTGACGACATCGAACAATGTCTATCCTTGTTTCACAAAGGGTCTCTGTTAGGGAATGGACTCGTGTCTGGAGCGCAGATATAACATTGTTTTGAGCTTGCATATCTTGATCATGAGGCAGTTTGGATGAGATTGGCTTAACAACCAACCCAATATTACGTAGGAACGTGCTTTTAGCACTGTTAGTGGACAAGTACTGGCCAATTGTAGCAAGAGCTGACTTTACGGTTATAGTTGGCTCACCACCTTCAGAAGGTGGTGGTTCCACCATTTTTTCCATAGCTTGCTGAAAAGTAGAGTCTTTACATTAGTACCAGAACAGAAGATATTAAGGAGGCAACAAAACCAAACAAAATAGCTTTGGTCTATATATAGAATTTATTCTAGTGAACCCATGTAAAATATTAGTTGTATTTTACTGCAAAGTACATAATAAAACCAGGTCCAAACATATGACCATGTACCATGGCTAATGTATTGTCTATTTCTTCACATTGTATTGCCAGCTAATGACAAAGAGACAAAGTTTATAATATGATAAGCATAATACGACATCATTCATATCACAAAACAACTGAGAACAGACAAACAGGCAATTGTAACGTTGTGTGTGCAAGTCAAGCACGGAACTAGATTACAGGTCAAGATCAAAGGAACATCACTCCTCTCTTTTAAACCTTGTAAGGTGCAATGATACGCTAAGACAATTGTGTATAAATTGAAAAGAGTAATAGACATTGGCTGCAAACCATGCAATTCAACGCATGAGTCAGAGTAAGTAGTAGTTCAAAGGCATGTGGATTAAGGACTTACAACACTGCCTTTGACTGGTGTAGTCATGCCCTTCGTCTTATTGGTGTGACAGTCCTTGATGATTTCCACAGTGTTTGGTTCAGGTACTTTTTGGTCCTTGCGGGCTTTCCTCTGCATTTGGAACAAGTCAATATAGATCTGATAATATGGTACGGTGAAAAGAGTGAAACAACAGCTAATTACAAGAGCCTCGTAGTGTGCAATATAGCTACGAGATCCTGTCGTCTGTTGGAATTTCACTTTCATACAGTTGACCTTGTTCTTTGAACAGTTCACCTACAAGAAGATAGATTTGTGTGGCACATACATAAATAGGACTTCAACATGTGATCTGATCACATATATATAATGTACCTGATACTTCGGATCGGACCAGTGTTTAACGAGGCCTCTCCAGTCTTCATCCGATATATTTTCCACTGGAGTTTGGGCAAGTTCACTGTTAGCCTTGCCTTCAAAGTGAGTTTTCCTCAAGTTATACTGACACTGTCGCAGAGCAGACTTGAAAACGTGGGTGCAAGCTTGTCTGGTTGAATCATCTTGGCTATCCACCTTGAACCTCATCTCTTGAAAATTATGGGAGTCTTATTATCAGCAACCTAGAAAGTATTGGACAGAGTAAGACGATATTACTAGTTTCCATACATAACCATACTTACAGATAAATGGTCTAGGAAGGTGTTGAACTGGGTTTCATCTTTCTCATTCTTGTACTGAATCCATGTTGGGAGGATACGTACATGACACCTAACAACAACCGCTGCCTCTGATACTAACTTGGTTGACTCTATAGCATCACGTGGCCTTTTTAAACCTGCCTCAAAACAAATCTCCATTCTTCCTCCTCTAGATTTAGTTAACCTATCAAGCATTATCCTTGATTTTTGTTTCCTCTTGCGCCTAGGTGCTAGTCCAACAACAAACATAGGAAGTGTTAGTGTACATCAAACTGTGAGACTACATATAAAGAAGCATGCAATTGTAACTTGGCTCCAGCAACTACCTTCTTGCTGTTGAAGCTCACAAAGTTCATCTGATCTTGCCAACTCATCTTGTGTCAAGAGTGCTTCGGAAATAGTGTTAGGTGGCAAGGGAGCTTGGGAACATGCTGCTAGCTGAGTTGACCAACGAGTAAATCGTGCAGCTGGTGGTACTTTGGAAGGTGTTGCAACAACTAGGGCTATCTCTGCTTGTTTGGTGGCAGCTATTTGTTTTTGTTTGGCTTGTTCTGCAGCTCATGAAGCACGGGATACCCTATCGGTACAATTTCCCACTGGACTTTGACCTTCTATTGCACCATCAGTACCAGCAGAATCTGCAGGATTCTTCCGCTTCCTTTTCCCTATCATTCTGTCTTTCTTCCTCTTTCTCTGTGCCACGTTAAGTCAAGCCGACAAGAAAAATGAATAACAAATTAGTTCTTCAGAAAAATTGATGCGTGATACCGATGAACTGAACTTTGATGTTAGACAACGACATGATAGGAGGATGTAATATGTACGAAAAACAGGGCGGCATGAGATAACCAGAACTATGATGTGTAAACTAAGCAGAAGACATTTCACTAAGTTAGAAGCAATGCAATGGAAGGTAGACACCATATGAAAGATGCTACAAATATCACTCTGCGAAGTTAACAATGTCTCATCATAAATGCGGTTTAAACTGTGAAGCAGTACAAGAGATAAATCATATGCAAGATGCAAACAACATCACACTACCAAGTTAAAGGTCTCTCGTCATTAGTGCCATTGCATATTCACGACATTGCATATTCACAGCTTATGATATGTAAACTAAGGAGAAGGCATTTCAACAAATTAAAATCAATGAAAGCTAGACACCATATGAAAGATACAACGAATATCACTCTACCAAGTTAAAACTGTCTCGTCATAAGTGCCATTTCAACAAATTAGAAGTAGTACAAGCTAGAAAAGAATGTGAGATGTAACCTATATCACACTCCCAAGTCAAACGTGTACTATGATAAGTGATTGTTGCAGGTTACACAACATTAATACATTGATGTAAGAACATGGTGTGATAGATATATTGTATGTTCTAGAAACAGGAACACGTGTCTTATTCACAAGTATAATGTGTAAAGTAAGCAGATGAAGTTCAACAAAGTTAGAAGCAATACAAGCTAGACATCATACATAACATGCAACCACATATAACAGTGCCAAGTTAGAGGGAGCACCTGTGATGGTGCACTAGGGGAGACGTGCTCATCATCAACACAGCTAGTTGAGTGTCTATGCATGTGTTGTCTTGGAAATCATCTTGGGGGGGTGGAGGAGTAGAATCTGTAGAGGCCCTCCGTTTGGAAGGAGCATCATCATCCACTGCCTTGCTAACTTCCTTCCGTTGTATTGATTTTGAATTATCAAGTAAAACCGACAAGAAAAAGCAATAAAATTCACTCTTCAGAACTCATTCGTGCATGATACTGACAATCACTACTTTGATGTAAGGCAAACACATGATTCCAGGATGGAATAATACGAAAAACAGGACGACATGGCATATTCACAACTGTTTGTGTAAACTAAGCATAGACCATTTCAACAAATAATAAGCAATGCAAGCTAGACACCACATGAAAGATGCAACCAATATGACTCTGCCAAGTTAAAAGCATCCCATCATAAATGACATTTCAACAAATTAGAAGCAGCGCATGCTATTAATCATATGAAAGATGCAACTAATATCACACTGCATATACTAAATGTGTCTCGTCATATTGATTTATGCGGGATACAAAAAAACAATAGTTTTATGTAAGGACATGCTTCATAGACAGATGTACTATGTACTAAAAATAGGAAGGCATGTCACATTAACAGGTATAATGTATAAACTAAGGAGAATAGCACATGCAATTTAACCAGATTGGAAGAATTACAATCTAGACACCATATGCAACATACAACCACATATCACGCTACCAAGTTAGAGCAAGCACCTGCGATGCTAGTGTAGGGGAAATGCGGTAATCAACTATAGAGCTATGTTCACTATCTTCATCTAGCCTTGCTATTTCTTGAGAATCATGTGGGGAGGCTGATGCTGCAATCTTTGAATGAGGATATTTTCTCATAGTAGTCCACTTGCCTGACTGCCTCATCATAAGTGATTGATGAGGGATACACAAGAACATTAGTTTGATGTAAGAACATGGTTAATAGACAGATGTACTAGTATGTACCAAAAACAGGAAGGCGTGTCATATTCAAAGGTATAGTGTGTAAGCTAAACAGACGCAATTTAACCAAATTGGAAGCAATACAAGCTAGACATCCGGCTGGAGTGGTGAGCATGATCATCTAGGACCTGAGAGCCTCGTGGGAGGTGGGCTTCTTCGCCACCATCATGGCTTTTTAGTTGGCTTCAAGGTGATGCATGTCTATGCTGGGCTTGTCACTGGCTCGACCAGTGCCCTGACTAGCCATTTGACTTCTAGTGCTCCTGGGATGGTGGTTCATGTAAAAAATATCTTTCCTTACCTTAATAAAGACTGACTTCGGCCTTTCGAATACAAGATAGACACCATATGCAACATGCAACCACATATGACACCACGAAGTTAAAGCAGCCACCTGGGATGGTGGTTCATTGGGAGCAAGGTCATCAACTCCAAAGCTACGTTTACCTTGTCCATCTGTTGACACTGCACCTATTATAAGGTTGAAACGTGTCTGGCCTATCCGCGTACGACGCTGGAGCGACTTCTCTCTTTTCTTTTTTGCTTCTCTCATAGCTGTAGAGTCTGAAATACCTTGCATAAAAACACAATAGTGAGAGTATGGGTGAAGTGTGTGCAGAACTAGTGCACTGTAAAAGTAGCAAATAGTAGGTGGTTGAAAAATAAATGACAGGAGACATATGATAGTTGTACAACATTGCATGGCAAAAAAATTAGATTCTACTCCGTATGATTTTGTAATATATGAGCACAAGAAATGCAGGTACTCCTCCAGCACACCACCACATGTGATCCTATCAAGATAACAGTCGACTAAAAATAAACAGGTCCGTCGATTTTTTATGAACCGTCCAATCTCTAAGGAACGGGCAGATGGCCTTCGTCTACCTCCCGCCAGTCACTGTTGACGATCTTTCTCGAACCGCCAGCGACCACCGGCCCAGACCCCTGCCTCCGCCGCCCCACCCTCCCCTCGACCTCACACCACTGCCGTGCTTGGTAGCGCCGCCGGGCCATCCCTTTAATCCCAGCCGACCTCTAGATCAGGCGCCAACAGCTCTAGGCCCCACACGCCCATAAGATAAACACCGAGGCGCTGCTTCCCCGGCATAATAAGCGGACTAGCGCCTGTTACGCAGGGGAATGCTTCCGTTAATTGGGAATCAACTGGCCAGGAATTGAAATCTAGGGGGCGACGAACCTCTAGCTAAAGTGAAATAGTATATGAGGAGAAACCTTGTGCATCACGAGTAACTTGGAACATCTAGTATCAAGAAGAAGCGGTCAACTAGTGTCTTATGTGGGATGAATACCGTGCAAGCAGACACATAAGATTTGCACGAATAAGGGAAGAGGAGTACCATTTTCCAGTTTCCAGTGTGGTCGCCTCCACATGTCGCACCGACCTTCTTCTTTTTGTCGAGGAAACCGATGTTTTGGAGGAGGGTGCAGGCTTGGACGAACCCATGGCCAAATTGTTGACTGTGTTGCCATGGCCGTATGTCGGTGGAGGGGAAGCAGATCCGAGGCGGCGAAGGACGGCGTAGAAGGAACAACTTCGGTGCGGTGGACAGTGGCGAAGGTGGAGCGGCAGCGGTGAGGCACATGATGGCATGGTCGAACTGGCTCGGGTACGAACGGCTCGGCCTCGGCTTCAACTACTAGCCTTGGAGGGTGTTGCAGTTGAGGTTGCGGTGGATGATGGTGTCCGGGAATCGGCTCCGGCGAGATGGAGGACGTCGGCGGTTGATGGGTGGGATGGGGTGGCGGACGGAGGACGCCGGGGTTTCGCGGCTGGTGGAAAGGTAGTTTTGGTGCCCACAGAGTACAAATGGGGAATCAGACCGGGGGGGAGCTAATGGAGAACCATCTTTCTGTCTGGGACGCGCTTGTTTTTGGCTTTTTTGAATAGATGGGACGCGCTTGTTTGAAATTTGGGGAAAGTACAAACTCCCCCCCCCCTCTTGAATTTCAGACATTCTGCGGGTCGGGGGTAGGATGGTAATCCTAGGTGTCCCAGATAGTGGGGAGAGCAATTTCGGCCGCGCGCATGTGTGCTTAGGCGGCCATTGTGTATGAATGTTTTCGGAGGAGGTTGTGTGGTGTCTAGATGAAGCTACAAACCTACCCCGGTTTAGACCTTTGAACGTCGGGCCGGTAGGTTTTACGGGGCGGAGTTAGAAAAGTAATTTCCTTCTACTACCAAACATTGGTCTCACGCGGTTTCGGGCGAGGAGAGGCTCTTTTGGTGCTTCGTTCGAAATTTTGAAACAGAAGCATTCACGTTTAGAGTACTCTTGAACTTTGAGGATTGACCTAAATAGACAACGTTAAATTTGACCTTGTATGTTTGAAATCCTCATTAAATTATCCGCTTCTTTTTGAAATTTCGGCACTTGAAAATCCTATAACTATGATTATTTTGGAATGGAGGAGCTAAATTTGAATCTTTTTTGTACACGACTATATATGGTATTATGTACAAAATCAGAGCAAAGATTGGTGCCCCCATAATTTAGGTATGATTTACAAATGCCATGATATCGAATTCAAATAATTGAATGGACTTCATGTTGAATTCGATTTTTTAAACCACCTTAAGTTGAATTCAAATGTATACTAGTTCATAGCTAGCTATTTATAATGTTCATTGTGTAACTTTCGTATGTATAATGTGCTTTACACACACAACATGAACTATACTCACGTTTATATTCGATTGCTAAAGGATGTATTGTCTGTAGTTGAAAATACTAACTGTGTGGATCAATTATGTCGAATAATAACATATACAAGCTCAAATTTGATAGAATCTAGATGTCTGATGGATAAATGACTGTTCCTAACGCGAATTGCAAATATCATGATCCCATCCTAATATTTGGATAAAATTTATATCTTTAATCAATGTGTACATCAGTTTTTTACGTGTAGTTTCACTCTCCATTGGTGGTCTCTCACACATGCTCACACACTCTCCCGAGGTGTCTTTCTCGCATACATGCTCTCGATATAACCCTCCCTCCCTCTCGTAACCATTTATGACTATTTTCACTAACCTTTATCACAAGCACTCTTCCTCTCACAAGCATACACACGCACAATCCCCATTGACCCTTTCTATATACATAAACCTGCCTACGTGTCTCTTGTACGCACATTACCTTTAGGTCTGTCTCTCATGCATTGTGTCACATCTCTCTTCCTAATCGACGAGTATGATTCTAGCAGAGCATTCTTTAGGATGCCCCTTAAAGTTAGGTTGGATGAATAGTAATATCAGAGATAAGGGGTTACCTTAGTCCGAGAACCCAGGGTTACAAATCCTAGCCGGCTTTGTCAGTGGACACAAAGTCCTTCACAATTCTGCTATCGTTGTCTTGTACTACAAGTCATCCATGGGTCTCCCAAAATGCATCACGGGACAACCAATGTGGCGCAGGAACCGAACAAAGGGCCTCACCTCGACCCACCGGACCTCATGCGGTAACACACCCTCTGCCCCCAGGTCTCATTATCTTCTCACACCCACACAGACCAACACAGACACCACACAAAATAAAATATCCTTGTGCCTATATCCCCTCCCCCCTTGCATATACACACTCAAGGGAATCTCTCGTCGTGACATCATATTAGTCTCTCTCTCTAGACCACTCTCATTTCCCGTGCTATCTCTCCCAAGCACCTGTCGGTGTCAAAACCAGCGGATCTCCGGTAGGGGGTCCCAAACTGTGCGTCTAAGGCTGATGGTAACAGGAGGCGGGGGACACAATGTTTACCCAGGTTCGAGCCCTCTCGATGGAGGTAATACCCTACTTCCTGCTTGATTGATCTTGATGATATGAGTATTACAAGAGTTGATCTACCACGAGATCGTAGAGGCTAAACCCTAGAAGCTAGCCTATGATTATGATTGTTGTTGTTCTACGAACTAAACCCTCCGGTTTATATAGACACTGGAGGGGGCTGGGGTTACACAGAGTCGGTTATAGAGAAGGAGATCTACATATCTGAATCGCCAAGCTTGCCTTCCACACAAAGGAGAGTCCCACCCGGACACGGGACGAAGCCTTCAATCTTGTATCTTCATAGTCCAACAATCCGGCCAAAGTACATAATCCGGCAGTCCGAGGACCCCCTAATCTAGGACTCCCTCAGTAGCCCCTGAACCAGACTTCAGTGACGATGAGTCCGGCGCACAGATTGTCTTCGGCATTGCAAGGCGGGTTCCTTCTCCGAATACTCCATAGATGATTTTGAACACAAGGATCGTGTCCGGTTCTGCGAAACAAATTCCACATACCACCATAGACAGTGCAATATTCCACAAGTCCAATCTGCTGACAACTTTTCATAATGTGACATCATGTCATGACCCGGTCTTTATTCAAACCTTTTTTATCAACCAGCTACTACACATGTTGCGAGGTGGTTTCCTTGGCTCGTCTTGTCGAAGCATAGATCAGGTCCCCTTATCACGGGATTCTCATCAATACGGGTATGGGTAACCCAACTGTGCCATCAATCGCGGCGCTTGGGAAATAAGCGATTTTATGGGGCAAGTGGGGAGGCGCATAGTTTCTACCGCCTTTATAAAGGGACAAGGATTCCTCTTTTTCACCCACGCCTCCTTCTTCCCCTGCCCATCCATTCTCGCACACTCGAGCTCCAGCGCCCAAGTTCTCATCTTCTCCGCAAAGTCATTCCAATCATGTCCGGAGCGGGAGGCAAGTGGATGGTCTCCTCCATTACGGAGGAGGACATTACGAAGCTCTGGGAAGCCGGATACCTGGAGGCAGACATCATGCACCAGCTCCCAGACACGAGGCAGATCTTCCCTACTCCAGAACCCCATGAGAGGGTTGTATTCCTCACCCACTTCGTCCGCGGACTGGGATTTCCCCTCCACCCATTTGTCCGCGGGCTCATGTTCTACTACGGGCTGGACATCCATGATCTGGCCCCAAATATCTCGGCGCTTATCGTCGTGTGCGAGGCCTTCCTCCGCATCAAGCCCGACTTCGGTCTGTGGCTGAAGACCTTCAACATGAAACCGAAGGTGGTGGCCGGCCAGCAAGAGGAGTGTGGAGGCGCCATGGTGGAAAAAATGCCCAATGTCACCTGGCTCGAAGGCTCCTATGTGGAGACCGTGAAGGGGTGGCAATTGGGGTGGTTCTACATCACCGAGCCGCGTGACACCAACTGGTTGGCGGCCCCCGAATTTCGATCCGGCATCCCCACGTGGCTCACCTCCTGGGAAGAGAATGGCCTATCCTGGGGTTCATCGGGGGAGCTGACCGGACTCCAGAGCTATGTTAAAAATATGATAAGCAAGAAAATCAAGCTTGTCAACATTGTCCAGGTCATGCTCTTCCGCCGGATCCTCCCATGTCAAAGATGGGCATTCAATATGTGGGAGTTCGACCCGGCCAAGCACCAGACGCTGCGAGAGCTTTTCGACACAAAGCACAAAGACGTCTGGAAGGTGTTGTTCAAGGCCACCGAGGTACCTCCTCCCCTTACCGAGGATCGCGGTCTCAACGCAAAGCGCCCTGCCAATCTGCTAAGCTCTTTATATCTCACAAGATGTTCGTTTCCCCAGTATAATCATGTGAGGGATCTGAGCCTCCATGCTATTTTAACAAGACTGGGTAGCGACAGCGGAGCAGATCGATTGTCCGGCCCCACTGCCCGAAGATCCAGCAAAGGCTCTCTTAATGGAGATGCTGGTTCCGGCGCCCTATGAGGCACCGGAGAAGAAGGCCAAAAAGAAGGCCGCGGGGACCATGAAAGGTCTCCGGCGCAAGGTTGTATCGGACTCATAGTCCGAAAACACCGAGGTGCACTCCTCCCACGAAAACGAGGAGGCGGAAGAGGAAAGCTCTCCCCCCCCCCAACCGGGTGGACAAGAAAAGGAAGGTCGCCCCATCTGGGGAGGCTGAAGGGTCCAAGAAGGGAAGGACCCTCCTTCCGGACCACTCCACAATAGCCGCTTACAGCGATGAGGAGTGGTTGCCCATGGACAAGCCCCTGGCGAAGTCGTAAGTATTCGGATACTATAATAGTTCTGGTATGTTTTGTTTTATTGCTTCTTACCATGTCAAACATGATCATGCAGTCCATACAAAGCCCAAATCGACGTATCCTCTTCGGATGGGTCTTTGGGCCAGTCGGCGATGAACAGCGATTCACTCCCGACATCCACCTCCCCCGGCCCACGGACGACATTGAGGTGTTGTCTCAGAGGGCACCGGACCAAGGGGAGATAATTCTAGAGGCGCTCCAAGGCGACATCCCAGATGCCGGGCGCATGGGGGTAAGACTCCCATGGGTTCTGATGACGGGGGCCGCAGCAAGTTTGGCCCCCAGCCGATTACTGCGCCGGAACCTCCAGTGGTTCCGGATTCTGTCGGGCGAACCCTCACTAAGGGGGGCGAGCCGTCTGTGCCGATGGCCTTTGTCTAGCTAGAGGTATCAGGCAACTTGCTGGAATCGCTTCGCGACGCTTCCATTGACGAAGAGCACCGCGCCATCATGAGTGCGGTGGTCGAGAAGGTTCGGTCCGCCAAAAGCAGATTGACCGAAGCCTGTGCCAGCCTCCTAACAGGATTTAAGGTAAGTAATCAAATTATGAGAAAATATCACACCATAGATAGTAGCCCATGATGCTCTGTTTGGTGTTCGCAAAGAAAGGCCGAACAGAGGATCAAATAACAATCACAGGAGTCTAATCAGAATATGTCTATGTGAATAAGCAGGCTTCGCTGCTGGCCGCTGCCGCTCGTACTACGGAGGTCTCTGGACTAAAGCGAGACCTTGAGCGGTCCGAGGAAGAGCTCGCCTTACCAAGAGGCAGCTCGAAGAGAATAAAGGTAAGTGATACCTCATCTGTATATTGATAAAGAAAAAAAGATCATAGGATCATCACGAATTTTGCTAGGGGCCACGATCGAAGTGGCAGCCCTGAAGAAAGCGTTGTCCGAGGCCGAAGACAGAGCGGCCAAGGAGCGCATCGAGCGCGATAAGAAAGAGGCCCGAGTCGGCGAGGTTCAGCAAGAGCTCCAGGATTTCATCAAGAAATATGAGTCCTTGGAGCGTGACTCTAAGGCGCAGGGGTCCGAGCTTGCGAAGGCCCTCGAGAATGCACAAAATGCCAAGGCCGAAGCCCGAAAGGCCCTTCAAGAGATTCAGGCGGTCAAGAAGATAGCGGCGGGTAAGGAATTCATTATGCAAAGCAAGCATGTGAAGGAGACTTTCCATTTACTTACCCGAATTCCGAGCTCTCTGGGAGCGTTCGCAGATCTACCATGCAGCGTATCGGATGCCGCGGAGTTCTACCGGGGCGAGGAAGGGAGCTCGACGGAAAAGTTGTTCTGGTCTCAATATGCTGGGACCAAACATCCGATGCCCTTGAGCGACTAGCTGAAGCAACTAGTCGAGCTTCACAAGGCGGCCGAACTGGCCATGAAGGGTCTCATAGACCACATGTGGCCTGGCGAGCCCCTGCCTGGCAGCTACTTTGGCCTGGTAAAGCGGCTTGTGAATGCCTGCCCAAGGTTTGAATTCATAAAGCGGCCCGTCTACGTTGAAGGTGCGCGCAGGGCCTTTGCCCGTGCGAAACTGCACTGGGAGAAGATGGATGCCGAAAAGTTGGTGAAGGAGGGCCCACCGGAGGGCAAGGAAAATCGCCACCCCGAAAAGTATTATGACAGTGTCCTGAAGGGTGCCCGCCTTGTGGCGGAGGAATGTGGTAAGGATGTAATATTTGAATGAAATGTACTCATGTTGATCCTGTAATATGAAAACGAGTTCATGTGCACTATATAACGCTTGTCGATTTAAAATATTACCTTTTGCGCGGCCATTTATAAACTGAGAGTTGGCCAGTCGTCGGCTTCTGCCCCCATGTAACTAGTACTGAGGTGTTCGAGATAAATCTTAAACACTCTTTATCCAAAAAAAATTGGTCCTTTAAGGAGGTGTTTAGCGCAGCGAACAAGGCAACGGACTATACGGCTTTATCACTCTCACTTAGCCATAGAAGTCTTAAATTTTGGCGAAGCCCCTATTATTCGGAAGGCCGAACTTGGGGCGCTATATACGCCTAAATCGGATAAGGCCGATTCCTCGCCCGAAGCGGAAAAAATCTTTAAGGATTTGAGACCTCTCGAATAGCAACTAGCTCTCGCCGCATCATGACAGTCAGTTTTCGGCTTTCTCTACTGAGGTGCTCGTCCGGAAGAACCGGTACACAATCACAGTAGTTCTCCCAGTGCTACCTTAGCCGATATAGCGGAACGTAAGGTACCAAAACATGGGAGCCAGGCAAACCCAACTATTGACCCAAGACATGATTCGGAGCTGATGCATATAATGCTATAAGTTCGGGGTGCCGCACTGTCGAAAGTGTTCGGACTTTTCTTGCCATGTTATGGGGTACACTGAAGCCCCTGGCGCACTGGACGTACCAGAGTGTACGGGTGCAATTTGTCGTAAATAAGCAGACAGGGAAAAAAGATGAAGAAATGCAATAATAAGCTAACGTTGTACATTGTTATTTAAATGATACTTCAAAGCGTATGTATACAAATAGAGTAATAAGCAAAAATAGGACTATTTGACATGTCCTATTGAAGGGCAAGCTGCATGTGGGTATGTAAAATAGGTATAGCGATCGTTATCAGAGACCACTTCGGGATTCCCTTGTACGTCAAAGCTTCTTGCTTCCTTGGTGTTTCCTTCCTGTGATGGGTCCAATAATCAGGCTATCGGAGAGGGCCTTCAGAGAATAGGGTCCTGAAAGGAAGAAAATGGTAAAGATATACGGGTCCTGAGGCAGTTGAGCCGCATTGTGGGCCGTGCCATAGCCGTGCCTCCGCCTATGCCCATGGTATCTTGAGTGCGTAATTATGTACGCGCGGCACAAATCTCGCCGCTTAACTGGGACTAGGACGGAGGTTGAATTGCTAGGTGAGCTCTAAACGTGTCGGGCGATCCTGTTGTAGGGTACTCCGGACTCGCTTGAAGGTGTCCGGGGGCTTTATCGCCGAATTGGCGGTTTGCCTCAGAAGGCTGCTTTGTACTTCTACTGCGTGTGCCGTAGTGTGCTCCTCTGTACGGAGCGAGCGTTCTGTGTTTCCGTTAACTATTATAACCCCGCGATGTCCTGGCATTTTGAGCTTGAGGTATGCATAATGTGGTACCGCATTGAATCTGGCGAATGCGGTTCGTTCGAGCAGTGCGTGATAGCCACTACAGAAGGGGACGACATCGAAGATCAACTCCTCGCTTTGGAAGTTGTTTGGAGATCCGAAGACCACTTCCAGTGTGACTGAGCCCGTGCAACAGGCCTCTACACCTGTTATGACACCTTTAAAGGTGGTTTTTGTGGGTTTGATCCTCGAGGGGTCGATACCCATTTTGCGCACTGTATCCTGATAGAGTAGGTTCAGGCTGCTGCCACCGTCCATAAGGACTCGAGTGAGGTGAAATCCGTCAATGATGGGGTCAAGGACCAATGCGACAGAACCGCCATGACGGATACTGGTAGGGTGGTCCCTGTGATCGAAAGTGATCGGACAAGAAGACCATGGGTTGAACTTTGGGGCGACCGGCTCCATAGCATAGACGTCCCTTAGTGCACGCTTCCGTTCCCGCTTGGGAATATGGGTTGCGTATATCATGTTCAACGTTTTCACTTGGGGAGGAAATTTCTTCTGTCCTCCTGTGTTCGGCAGCCAGGGCTCCTCCTCGTCGTTGCTATGCAACCCCTTTTCCTTGTTTTCGGCATTCAACTTGCCGGCCTGTTTGAACACCCAACATTCTCTGTTTGTGTGGTTGGCTGGTTTATCGGGGGTGGCGTGAATTTGACACGACAGATCGAGTATGTGGTCCAAACTAGACGGTCCTGGATTGCTTCTTTTGAATGGCTTTTTCCACTGACTAGACCTAGAGCCACTAAATCCGGCATTGACTGCCGTGTCTTCGGCATTGTCGCTGTTGTTGCGGCGCTTGTGTCTGTTGCGACGTGGCTTGCCGTTACTATCTCTGGCATCTGAAATGCCAGGATTTCTTGATGTGTTGTTGCTGTGAGCCAGCTAGCTGTCCTCGCCCACACAAAGCGGGTCATGAGTGTCGTGAGGGCTGCCATGGACTTCGGCTTCTCTTGGCCGATGTATCGGGCAAGCCACTCGTCGCGGATGTTATGCTTAAATGCCGCTAACGCCTCGGCATCCGTACAGTCGACAATTTGATTCTTTTTAGTTGGGAACCGAGTTCAGAATTTCCCGGCTGACTCCCCGGGCTGTTGGGTTATGTGACTCAAGTCATCAGCATCCGGTGCTCGCACATAAGTGCTTTGGAAGTTGTCAAGGAATGCGTCTTCCAAGTTCTCCCAACTGCCAATGGAGTTTGCCGGCAGGCTATTCAGCCAATGCCGAGCCGGCCCTTTGAGTTTTAGTGGGAGGTACTTGATAGCATGTAGATCGTCACCGCGGGCCATGAGGATGTGGAGGAGGAAATCTTCAATCCATACCATGAGGTCTGTTGTACCATCATATGATTCAATGTTCACGGGTTTAAACCCTTCTGGGAATTCGTGATCCATTACTTCATCGGTGAAGCATAGGGGGTGTGCGGCGCCTCTGTGCCGGGCTATATCACGACACAGTTCATACGAGTCTTATCTACTCTATTCAGCCCAACCGGATTTTCTTTTAGTATATCCGGCATGACGGTCATCGTCACGTGTTGCAGCGCACCCCCGTGATCCGTAGATCGATCTTGTATGTCCTGCTTTGTTTTCCAATATGTCTCGCGGGTCCTGCATGTAGCCCCCAGCCTTGGTGTTTTTTTAACTGGCGATGGGGTGCGGGCTGGACTTCGGGCTGATACGCTGCTTTGTCTCGGCCACGAGGTGGCCGGTCAGCCGCATCATACGCTCGTAGTGTAGGCTTTAATGCTTCCTCCTCGAGTTAGGGTAGCAACCTGCGCTTTGGGTAACTTTTGGTTGGGTGCTCGAGTTCGTATTCCTCGGCTGCCAGGACCTCGGTCCATCTATCTGCTATCAGATTTTGATCAGCTTGAAGCTGCTACTGCTTTTTCTTCAGGCATTTTGCTGTGGCTATAAGCCGCCGCTTGAAGCACTCCTGCTCAATGGATCCTCAGGCACGATGAATTCTTCATCACCGAGGATCACCTCGTCTTCGGAGAGGGGCATGTAATGGTCATCCTCTGATTCTCCATCTGTCGCATGTTCCTTAGGGCTGGCTTGCCCCTCCTCCCACTCGAAGCCTGGCTGGAGGGGATTGTCTTCGTCTTCGGCACTATCCGCAGCATTATTGTCTCTTGTGCCGGTATCGCTGCTTTTGCTGTGGCGGGGCTTAGAGCGGCATCGATGATGTCGGTGCTTAGATTGCTTCTCGAGGGGATTATCCTCCGTTGCCTTATTGCCATCGCTTTCTTTGGGTATGTCCACCATGAGGTAGCTGTCCAGCGCCCTATGGGCTATGGTTCTTGTTCTTCTCCTGCATCGTCATCCATACCATCGATGTCTTCGGAGCCGAAATCAAGCATGTCGGTTAAGTCATCGACAGTGGCTATTAAGTGGGTGGTGGGTGGGGAATGAATTTCTTCGTCGTCCGCTTCCCACTCAAGCCGGTCATAGTTCGGCCAAGGGTCTCCTAACAAGGAGAGAGACCTCAATGAATTTAGCATGTTGCCCAAGGGTGAGTGCTGAAAGATATCCGCGGAGGTAAACTCCATGATCAGTGCCCAATCAGATTCGATAGGCACGGATGCAAGCGGTTCGGAGCCTGTGGCCGGGGACGAATCTAAGGGTCTGATGACACAGGTCTCATAGGAGGTGAAGTTAGTATTCGGCTAAATTGCCGCTGAGTGTGCGACCTCCGTGGTGGGGTCCATCCACCCGTCCTCGGACGGCACGATTTGCTCCGGATTGAGGGCCGGGGTAGCCGCAGGTGTGATCTCCTGAACACTGTCCGACGACAGAGCTAAGTCATGCTCGTCGTGACTGTGTGGCACACCTGACATGGGCTCGAATCCGTCGAAGATAAAGTCTCCATGGATGTCGGCAGTATAGTTCAAGCATCCAAACCTGACCTGATGGCCAGGGGCGTAGCTCTGGATCTGCTCCAGATGGCCAAGCGAGTTGGCCCACAGTACGAAGCCGCCGAATACGAAGATCTGTCCGGGGAGAAAAACCTCACCCTGGATCGCGTCGTTGCCAATGATCGATGGAGCCATCAAGCCATTATCGTGATAGCACAGTGGAACTCTCAATGAAAGCACCAATGTCGGTGAGAAAACCGGCGGATCTCGGGTAGGGGGTCCCAAACTATGCGTCTAAGGCTAATGGTAACAGGAGGCAGGGGACACAATGTTTACCCAGGTTCGGCCCCTCTCGATGGAGGTAATACTGAAAGTGCGTTATATCGACTAGAGGGGGGGTGAATAGGCGATTTTTATGTAAGTCTTCAGAACTTGGGAGTTTTGAAGACAAACGATAAAATTAAACCTATTACCATGCAGCGGAAGGTAGACTACACTAGGCAAACCATAGTCAAGTATTCAATGAAGTGAAAGCACAAAGACTAATAGCAGCTAGGTAGTAAGGATCAGGTAGGAAGATATTGTGAAGCCAAACAGAACACGCAGTCACTCAGTGAAGACAAATGATAGAGCAAACATATAATGACTTCACAAGGAGGAACAGTAAGTAAAGTGAAGTGAGGATGAAACCAGTGACTCGTTGAAGACAATGATTTGTTGAACCAGTTCCAGTTGCTGTGACAACTGTACATCTGGTTGGAGTGGCTAGGTATTTAAACCTTAGGACACACAGTCCCGGACACCTAGTCCTGAACACGCAGCTCAGGACACCCAGTCCTCACCGTATTCTCCTTGAGCTAAGGTCACATAGACCTCTCCCAATCACTCTGGTAAGTCTTCAAGGTAGACTCCCAAACCTTCACAGACTTCATTCACCGGCAATCCACAATGTCTCTTGGATGCTCAGAACGCGACGCCTAACCGGCTGGAGGATGCACAGTCCTCAAGTGTAATAAGTCTTCAGATCACACAGACAAGAAGACTTAAGTGATGCCCAATTCTCTTTGGCTCTGAGTGGTTAGGGCTTTATCCTCACAAGGAATTCTCTCTCAAAGGCTTCGAGGTGGGTTGCTCTCAAACGACAAAAGCCGTACTTTCAATCTGAGCAGCCAACCGTTTATGGTTGTAGGGGATGGGCTATTTATAGCCACTTGGCAACCCGACCTGATTTGTCCGAAATGACCCTGGGTCACTAAGGAACTGACACGTTTTCCAAGGGTCAGATTTCAAACTCACACGGCAACTTTACTTGGGCTACAAGCAAAGCTGACTTGTCCGACTCTAGACAAGATTCGCTCTCATAGTCTTCACTCGAAGACATAGGTTTTTTGGTTTAGGCATCACTTCAGTCATTCTGACTGGTTCTCTTGGACCCCACTTAACAGTACGGTGGTTCCTATGACTCAACATAAAAGAAAAAGAACTACGAAAGATCTAAGTCTTCGAGCTCCATAGGCTTCATATCGTGTCTTCTCTTGTCATAGTCTTCAATGTGAATATCTTCATATACCACCTTTGACTTCAATGTCTTCATAAAGTTTTAGGGGTCATCTCTGGTAGTAAAATCGAATCAATGAGGGACTTCTACCTGTGTTATCCTGCAATTCTCACAGACACATTAGTCCCTCAACTAGGTTTGTCGTTAATACTCCAAAACCAACTAGGGGTGGTACTAGATGCACTTACAATCTCCCCCTTTTTGGTGATTGATGACAAACTAGTTGAAGTTTTCAACGGGGAATATATTCTGTGAAATTGTAAAGAATAAGGAATTGTCTTCATAAGTTGCAAGGGCTCCCCCTGAAGATGTGCATATGAGTTAATTTGCTTTTGGAATGCAAATGCACATGGAAGGTTGTACTTGTGGAGATCCACTTCAACTTATGATGACAATCCACTATGCATGTGAAGGTATATGAAGATAATGACATGCATAATGGAAAATGGACGTCTGCAGAATGAGCTAAGTGCGGAATTTATCGTCGCACATGCGGAATTTATCTTCACAAAACAAGGTGGCAAATAAGTAGCAGACGACCATCTAGTTTAAGTGTTACAACTCATAAGAACCAAATGTAGCAAAAAACGAGAGTTGTAAGCACAAAGCAAAATATAAGGCACCCGCCCATATGGACCCGCTTGAAGACTATCAATCTCATATGCTTCTCCCCCTTTTGTCAGTAATGACCAAAAAGGTTTGAAGACATAGAGCCTCTACTCATTCCCATGAGGAGTAGGTGAAGTAGCAGGGTTGTTGGTGTTGTTTGGCGGTGCAGAAGAGCTTGGCGGTGCTGAAGGAGGTGGCGGTGAAGTAGCATCATCTTCTTCCTCAATAATTCTGGCAGTGACTGTGGCAGCAGAGGAAGAGAACTCAGAGTCTTCAAGGGATGGAGTTCCTAGCAGCACAGCCCTTCGAGGAGGTGTGGAGTCAAACTTGAATCTCTCAGTGAAGCCATCCTCTTGAAGATCAGCTTCAGAAAGCATCATCGTTAGCCCTTTCCATGTGCGGCGACAGGTTTCATGGGCAACGAAAGCATTCTTGGTGGCAAGATTTCGAGTGCGATTAACATCCACCAAGAGGCTTTTCATCTGAAGCTTTAGCCAGTCATGATGCCTATCTTGTTTCTGATGTAGGGCCACAAGAAGCTCTCGGTCGTTGAGAACACGAGTGCGCTTCTTGGGTCTTGAAGCAGTGGCACTGTCAGTGGCTTCAGTGGAAGCAGGGTGTGGTGCACGTGTAGTGCCAGCCAAAGGATACACCCGAGAAACTGCTTCAACGCCTTCAACGTTCTGTGTAAAACTCTGATGTTCTGCATTCTGAAGACTTTGAGGTTGCTTGGCAGGCTCAGAATATATGGCTTCAGTAGACATGTCCACGTCAGGCAAGAAGATCCGATGGTTGCGGGCTGAGGGCTGATACGAGATGGCGGAGTGTAGCTTGATCAGCCGCATGACCCAAGGGGCGTAGAACTTCAAACCAAACAGATCAATGCCTGATGCAGCAAGTTGGCATATGAAGAAGTCATGTGCATTGAAGCATTTGCCATGAAGTATATAGAAGACCAAAGTCTTCATTGCACCCTGAAGCTTGGCATTTGGAGAGTGCCCTTTGATAGGCCAGAGAGTTCGCCTGATGATGTGATAGATGGTTCTGGGAAGGTACTCAAGGTCTTCAACGAAGAACTCTGTGGGATACGCAGCATCTTGAGGCAATGGCTTCATCATGCTGAGCATTTGACTCATATTAGGTTCTGGCCGCTGAAAGATGCTCTCAATTGCTTCAGCATGCAGCTGACAGCCTTGCTCGAAGATATCGCCAGGAGTGGGCAAGCCAGTGAGCTCAATGATGTCAAATGCATTGGCTTCATGATGAACATTGCCAGTCATCCACTCCAGGACCCAAGTCTTTGGATCTCTGCTGTATCCTTTGATGTCGAGTGTGGCATAGAATTGTAGCAGCAGCTCTTCATTCCAATGCTCTTCATCAGTAACAAATTGCAGCAGACCCACTTGCTTGAAGCAATCCAACGCTTCTTCTAGACAGGGCAGACCAGCTATAGCTTCAACGTCAAGGCGCTTGTGTGGGAAGATGCGACCTTGGTTGTAAAGAATGCAAGAGTAATAGCTTCGCTGAGGATAGCTCCAGAACTGATCAGATGATATCCTTTCCCTTGAGTAGGGGTTACTGGAGCTATCGAAGAACGTGTTGTCTGCCCTGGAGCCATTGATGTTGAAGGAGCCAGGTGCTGATGCAGGACCTGGAAACCTTGGCAGTCTTGGGATTGGCTTCTGGACCTGAGGCATGTGCTCAACATGATACTTGAATTGGGGACCGGCAGCAGACTCAGGAACAGAAGTGGCGGGATCAGTGGCTTCGCTGTCTTCTGAAGCTTTTGCTGGGGAGGGCTCCACATTAGCTTCGTTGTTGGTAGTGGCAGCCTCAGGATTTGCATCCTCCGCTTGACTTGCTGGAGGGTCTGTCACAGGCACGTTCTCCTGGAGAACTACTTCTTGGTGGAGCAGGGGAGTGGGATCTTGTGGTACTTCTTCTTCTACGGCTGATGCAGCCGGAATGTCTTCAGCAGAGACTTGAGGCCTTGGACCTTTGCGAAGCCTGCGGAACGCAGACGACGCCTGTGGAGGTGGAGTGGGTTGGGCCTCATAGTCTTCTTCCTCTTGTGGGCGATCTGCCCATGAAGCATCCTGTGCAATTGGCGTCAGTGGACGACCAATGCTGATGAGTTCGCTGTTTTCTAACTGAGGAAGGACTACATTATCTTCTACATTGTCATGATGACCAATGTCTTCAGGAGCGATGGGATCAGCTGCTGGAATGTCTTCAGCTTCAGGAGCCTCTGTGGAAGCAGGCTCATGAACTGTCAGTTGATGTTTTGCGTCAGGATGAACCATAGAAATGGGTTCAACTATCAAGGGCTCTGTGGGAGCAGCCCGAGCTTTCTTGGTTTTTCGCTTTTTCTTGGTGGGGGCAGTAGGAGAGTCTTCAGAGTGTTTCCTTTTCCTGGCTTCAGCCTCAGCAGTTCTCGTCTTCTTGAGCTCTGAAGCTGTTGATCGGCTCTTTGTCTTCGAGCCAGTCATTCTTGTTGGGAAGACAATTGGAACTGCTTCTTGCCTTGGTGCATCAGTTTCAGCCGTAGCAGGCTTCTTCTTCTTTGCGGCCATCCTGGGGTCGATGCCAGGACGCCCAAGTGCTTTGCGCTTCTCAGCCTCATTATAGGCTTGCACACATCTGTCAGCCAGAGTCTTCATGCGCTCACGCGAACCCTGAGCTTCTGCACGCTTCTTCACAAAGGCTTCCTTGAGCTCGTGCATCATTGTCTTGAAGTTCTTCACTTCTTGCACGCTGAGCTTGGCCATATGCTTCTTGAACTGAGCCTTTTCATAGTCAATTTTCTGCTTCAGTTCAACAATGCGTTGGGCAATAGCAAGTTCTGAAGCAATGGCGCCTTGGAAGGCGACACTGAGGCCAATAGGTAGCTGCAGATCTTCAAAGCTGATGTTTGGCGTGTCAAACCACTCGTCAATGAAGTTGTGGATGATGGTGACATCAAAGAGAGGCAGATCATTGAAGATTTCTGCTTCTTCTTTGCTCTTGATGAGTTGCTCAAGAGCGTCATCTGCGAGATCTTCATCACTTGACAGATCAATGTCGTCATTGCGCAGGATGGCAGCAGCTGTTAGCTCTTTGCCAGTGTGAGACAGAGGCATCTTGGCCTTCTGGGGCTTGGAGACGCGTGATAAATCTTCAGACTGCACACTATCTTCAGGAGGTGCAGTTGCCAATGGCTTCACCCTTGAGATTTTTGGTGAAGGGGCTGGCTTTGAAGCTTTTGGCTTCTTCAACTGCTTTGGCTTCGGCACTGCAGGCGCGTCATCAGACTCAGTGTCAGCCGCAGGCTCATTCACTGCAGTCCCTTGAACCAAGATGTGGGTGATGAGGCCTTCAAGGTTGGCAAAAGGACCGATGACATTGGGTTCTGCATGTCATGTGCCATCTGCCCTTGGTGCCGAGGGACCAGGGTTGAAGTCTAACCCAAATTTCTTCTTGTTCTGCTTCGCTGAGTTTTGGGCAAACTGGAAGTTGCGCTTGAACAGATTGTCGTCACGACACCAGAGTAGTGACGACAGATGTGCATCATCAGGCTGTGGCCCACGGACCATGCATGGATAGAAGCTTTGGGCAATAGCTTCATCTCTAGACCTAGGTAGAAGGTTCTTGTATAAGATGTCTCCCCATGGTCTTTTGATGGCACTTTTCTCAGCATACTCTTGGGTTGTGAAGCGGTATTTGAACCATTGTTCTGCCCAATAGCGTCGAATCCATTGGATTCGGGTCTTGCGCTGACTATAATCCTCTTCAGGATTAGTCTTATACATTTCTGTGAGTTCATCAGGCAGATCTCTGGATGTTCCGCCACGACGTTGTCTGCCCCCCTTCCTTGCTGCTTTCTCTGAAGCCATAAACTTTAACTTGAAAGGCTTCAAGACGTTCAAAGGCTTCAAAGGCTTTCTCTTGCTGGACCAACAGGAACTAGCTTCAGGAGAATTTATGTGATGCTGTAAGAATTCTGCAAATGAATGCAGACTATGAGAACCAAAGGATTCTCCCACGGACATGTACCTGTGACAGCATTAAGGTGTGAGGGAAGGGGAAGAGGTCATATGCATTCTTAGAAGATTTTGAAGATAAATCAGTTTAGAAGACATTGACCTCATCGTGCGAAGACATTCACTCATAGATAAGAAGTTGGTTCCAGATTTGTACGAACCCACAGATCAGTACAAGTGAGGAATCTAACTACTTTGTGAAGCATAAGTGAATATACTAGGCATGTTATGAGATGCAGTATGAGAGAGATCTAGCTTGTGTGAACAGAAACTGCTTGTGGTAGAAAGTGAAGATCAATAGGATCAATAGTGTTGTAAAAAGGGAGTTTTATTTACCACACTGAGAACTGCTAGACGGAGTGGGAGATGAGGCCGAGCAGTTCACTCTTCCGTGCCCTAACTTGGCGACGGAGGACACCTACGGCGACGGCGGAGAGGACGATGTCCGCGGTCAGCGTGAAGACAGCGTCGGAGAGGTTGCGGCAGCGAAGCGCTTCGTCGCCGGCGTCGTCAAGAGCTAGCGGTGGCGCTAGGGTTCGTGCGAGGGTGGAAGAAGAGATAATGACCGCTGTGAGTGTGTATTTATAGGCACAGGGGTGGCACTGTGCTATTACACAGGTGCCCCTGGCGATTCGCATCTGAGGAACACGTGGCCATTATGCAGAATTTTGGGGTTTGTTCCACATCACACGCACGCCTGGATTGTCGGGTGGTCGTTCCTACTTCTCCGGATTTCATGTGGAGGAATGAGCATTGAAAACGGACTTAATGGTTGTCTCTGTATCTTCTGCTGACAAGGATGCAGAGAAGACATTCGACAGTTTCAATAGAATGCATATGACGTGGAGAGATAGAGTTTGAGATAGAAAGCATAGAGAAGTTGGGGTCCGATCACATTGACTTAGTTCAAAAGATTCAACACGAAGACATAGCTATAA
>NC_041386.1:208930055-208942891 GCF_002162155.2 Triticum dicoccoides | reverse complement strand
ATAATCAACATAGTGAAGATAATCATGAAAATATGTTGAGTTCGAAGCCAAACCAAATGTGAAGACATTGCAAGGTAACGCCATGAGTGAAACACTTCAAAACATATGAACGTTTGGTGGTGGCGTTACCCACCGTATAGGAAGTATTAGACCTAGACACTGCGCACAATTATCGTGGCGCTCCAAAGTCAAATTCCACATTAATGTATTCACACTTAGAATGTATGTCTTCATTGATTGAAGATATACTTCACTTCGTGTGTTGCACATCTAAGTCATCAATATGCATATGGGTTAGGATGTGTGCCTGATCACAGGACATTTGAGGATTCCAGGATATTTAGCTCACACCGTAACTTGCAAAACCTCTTCTCATCCAAGGGCTTGGTGAAGATATCTGCCAATTGCTCTTCAGTGTTGACGTGTATGATATCAATGTCTTCCTTCACAACATGATCTCTGAGAAAGTGATGACGAATTTCAATGTGCTTTGTCTTCGAGTGCTGAACTGGGTTGTTGGCAATCTTGATGGCGCTTTCGTTGTCGCAGTAAAGTGGCACTTGCTTCAGATGAATGCCATAGTCCTTGAGTGTTTGCTTCATCCACAGAAGCTGAGCGTAGCAAGATCCAGCAGCAATGTATTCAGATTCAGCAGTGGAGAGAGATACACAGTTTTGCTTCTTTGAAGACCAACATACAAGTGATCGTCCCAGAAAGTGACATGTGCCTGATGTAGACTTGCGATCAACTTTGTCACCAGCATAATCAGCACCCGAGTATCCAACCAGATCAAACTCTGAGCCCTTTGGATACCATAATCCTAGAGTTGGGGTGTGAGCCAAATATCGAAGAATTCGCTTCACAGCTAAGTGATGCGACTCCTTTGGTGCCGCTTGAAATCGAGCACACATGCAAACACTAAGCATAATATCTGGCCTAGATGCACATAGATAAAGTAAAGAACCAATCATGGAGCGGTATACCTTTTGATCGAACTCTTTACCATTGTCGTCAGGACCCAGATGATGTTTGGCTGGCATTGGTGTTGTGAAGCCTTTGCAGTCTTGCATACCGAACTTCTTCAGGCAATCTTTGAGATACTTCTCTTGAGATATGAAGATGCCATTTCGTTGTTGTCGTATTTGAAGACCAAGGAAGAACTTCAGCTCCCCCATCATGGACATCTGATATTGCTCTTGCATCATATATCCAAACTCTTCACTGTACTTCTGATTGGTGCAGCCAAAGATAATGTCATCCACATATATTTGGCACACAAACAGTTCACCATCATATGTCTTCGTGAAAAGAGTGGGATCTAGGGAACCAGGTATGAAGCCTTTGCTCTTCAGGAAGTATTTGAGTGTGTCATACCAGGCCCTAGGGGCTTGTTTGAGGCCATACAGTGCCTTGTTGAGCTTGTATACCATGTCAGGATGTTTTGGATTTTCGAAGCCAGGCGGTTGTGCAACATACACTTCTTCTTCAATCTTGCCATTGAGAAAGGCACTCTTCACATCCATTTGATATAGAAGTATGTTATGATGATTTGCATAGGCCAGTAGTATGCGTATGGCTTCAAGTCTAGCCACAAGAGCAAATGTTTCATCGAAGTCAATGCCTTCCACTTGAGTATATCCTTGAGCAACGAGACGAGCTTTGTTTCTGACAACTTGACCATGCTCATCTTGCTTGTTGCGGTATATCCATTTGGTGCCTATTATATTGTGCTTCCGTGGATCAGGACGCTTAACCAGTTCCCATACATTATTCAGCTCAAACTGTTGAAGCTCTTCTTGCATAGCTTGAATCCATTCAGGTTCCATGAAGGCTTCTTCAACTTTCTTGGGTTCTGATATTGAGATGAATGCGAAGTGCCCACAGAAATTTGCTAGCTGAGTTGCCCTTGAACGAGTGAGTGGACCAGGTGCATTGATGCTATCAATTATTCTTTCAATCTACACTTCATTGGCAACACGAGGATGTATAGGGCGAAGACTTTGTTGTTGCTGTTCATTGTCGTTGTTGGAAGAAATGTCTTCAGGCTGAGCATTGTCTTCATGTTGATCAGGTGCTGAAATGATAAGTTCTTCTTCAGGATGAGCTTCAGAAGGTATAATTTCTCTAGTTCCCATTAGCTTGATTGATTCACTGGATGGAACTTCATCTAGCACATTTGGCAGCTGCTCTCTTTGTGAACCGTTGGTCTCATCGAACCGCACATCCACTGTTTCAACCACTTTGTAATGAAAGAGATTGAAGACTCTGTAGGAGTGCGAATCCTTTCCATATCCAAGCATAAAACCCTCATGTGCTTTTGGTGCAAATTTTGAGGTGTGATGTGGGTCTTTGATCCAGCACCTTGCGCCAAATACTCTGAAGTAACTGAAATTTGGCTTCTTGCCAGTAAGAAGCTTATAAGATGTCTTGTTCAGTAGCTTGTGAAGATAAACACGATTGATTGTATGGCATGCAGTATCAATGGCTTCGGGCCAGAATTTTCTTGGGGTCTTGTATTCATCTAGCATCGTTCTGGCCATCTCAATTAGTGTTCTGTTCTTGCGTTCGACGACGCCATTCTGCTGTGGCATGTACAGGGCTCAGAATTCATGTGTGATGCCCAAGGTATCAAGATATGTATCAAGGCTAGTGTTCTTGAATTCAGTGCCATTGTCACTTCTGATGTGCTTTATCTTGGCGCCAAAATTGTTCATAGCTCGATTGGCGAAGCGTCTGAAGACATCCTGCACTTCAGTCTTGTAAAGAAGTATGTGCACCCAAGTATATCTAGAATAATCATCAACAATAACGAAGCCATAGAGGCAAGCAGTAGTAGTTAGAGTTGAGTAATGAGTGGGACCGAAAAGATCCATGTGAAGCAGTTCGAAGGGTTGAGTAGTAGTCATGATTGTCTTTGAGGGATGTTTGGCCCTCGTCATCTTCCCTGCTTCACAGGCACCGCATAAGTGGTCTTTCTTGAACTTGATGCCCTCGATGCCTATGACATGCTTCTTCTTCGCAAGGGTGTGGAGGTTCCTCATGCCAGCATGTCCAAGCCTCCGATGCCAGAGCCAGCATTCTGAAGCCTTTGCTAGAAGACATACTACAAGCTGTGGCCCTGCTGAGAAATCTACCACGTACAAATCATCTTTTCGATACCCTTCAAACACTAGAGACTTGTCAGATTCCATTAGTACAAGGCAACGATATTTTCCAAACATTACGATCATGTTCAAATCGCAAAGCATTGAGACTGACATTAAGTTGAAGCCAAGGGATTCAACAAGCATGACTTTATCCATGTGTTGATCCCTTGAGATTGCAACTCTACCTAGACCCAATACCTTACTTTTACCAGTGTCAGCAAATGTGATGTGGTTCTTGTCGGATGGACGTAAGGTTGAGTCCATAAGAAGACTTCTTTTGCCAGTCATGTGATTTGTACACCCACTGTCAATAATCCATTCTGAAGACGCTGGTGTCGTACCCTACAGTGCAGTTAGGGGGATAGGCTTCACCAAGAGCATTGTGAAGCAAAAACATTTGACGAACCAGTGGGTTATGAAAGCTTAGATCCAGGTTAGGACTAATAGGGAGAGTAGCAAGCGATTCAGGTACGAAGTACATAGTAAGACCATTTGGGCATTTGATCTTGCGCCCTACAAGATGTTTAAGGTCGCCAGCAATAGCGTCAGATGATTTTGGTTTTCTGCTGGAGACCTTTCCCTGCAAAAGAGAGTTAAGCCTTCTTAACCACCCACGTCTTCAAGGGTGGCTTAGAAGCAATAAGTCTAAGTGCAACATCTGAGAATTTTGGCTTTGAAGCCTTAGCGAACAGTCTTGCACGCGGACAATAGTACTCATAAGAATAAGCAGAATAGTTCTTGGTCTTATGAATATGGCGGTTTGATGAAACGCTCTCATATTCATATGCCTGTGTATGATTTTCCTGCAAAACATTTGCGTTAGTGCGACTCAGGTGAGTCCTCTGTCTGTATGAAGCCTTTGGACCGTATGAAGCCTTTGGTCTGAGGTTTGTCTTCTTCACGTGAGGTGTCATGATGACATTCACAGGAAGACTCTCCAGACACCTTTTCGGAACCCAGATCTTCTTCATAGGCGGTCCATTCCTGCAGTTAGTACCAATATACCTGGCAAACACTTCACCATTCTGATTCTTAAACAGTATATAGTTTGCATCAAAGGATTCATCAATGATAATGGGGTTAGCACAAGTGAAGCCAGATAGATTGGATGGATCTGCTGAAGGTTCCTTTGCAGCAACCCACATGGTTTTGGGGTACTGCTCAGGTTTCCAGTAAGAGCCATCTGCATTCATTTTCCTTACGAACCCTACATCCTCTTTCCTAGGGTTTCGGTTCAGAATCTGCTTTTTCAGGACATCACATAGCGTCTGATGCCCTTTAAGACTTTTGTACATCCCTGTTTCCAGCAATGTCTTCAACCTAGCATTCTCATCAGCAATAGCGGTGGTATCCTCAGCAGAGGGGTTAGTTACCGCATCAACAGTTGAAGATATTGCAACAACAGTAGCAGTAGAACATTCAGCAATAGAAGTAGCATTATCACACTCAATGCATTTAAGACATGGTGGTTCAAATCCTTCCTGAGCGGTACTGATCTGTTTGGCGCGAAGTGACTTTCCGTTTGAAGATCTTCATGAACCGCTCTCAATTTCTCAAGATCTTGCTTCCTTTGAAGATAATCATAGGAAAGATTTTCATGAGTTGTTGAGAGAGTTTCATGACGACTTTCAAGTTCCTGATACTTAACGTGAAGATTTTTTATGTCTTCAATTAAGGATTCAGATCGAGTCATTTCAGCACCTAACAGATCATCGCTTCTGTCTAATAGTTTTTGAATATGTTCCATAGCTTTCTGTTGTTCAGTTGCAATTTTAGCAAGTGTTTTGTAGCTAGGTTTTGAACCACAATCAGAGTCATCGACACTAGATGTTTGATAGTGAGTAGCGCGTGTGTTTACCTTGGCACTGCGTGCCATGAAGCAGTAGGTAGAAGCGGAGTAGTCCTTGTCATTTGCATCGGTGTCGGTGATGAAGTCATTGTCTTCAGTGTTGAAGGTGGACTTGGCAACGTATGTTGTAGCCAGACTTGCGACGCCCGAGTCAGATTCCTCCTTAGACTCCACCTCTGCCTCCTCAGAAGCAGACTCCTCCTCTGAGTCCATTTCCTTGCCAACAAACGCATGTGCCTTGCCAGATGATCTCTTCTTGTGTGATGAAGACTTTGAGGAAGATTTGGAAGAAGACTTTGAGTATTTCTTCTTCTTCTTCTTGTCGCCAGAGTCATATTCCTTGCTCTTCTTCTTCTTTTGTTCTCACTGTCCCACTGTGGACACTCAGAGATGAAGTGGCCAAGTTTCTTGCACTTGTGACATGTTTTCTTCTTGTAGTCATGAGCAGGAGCTTCATCATTCCTTGAACTTGATCGGGAAGACTTTCTGAAGCCTTTGTTCTTGGTGAATTTTTGGAACTTCTTGACAAGCATAGCAAGTTCCCTTCCAATGTCTTCAGGGTCATCAGAACTGCTGTCAGATTCTTCTTCAGATGAGGAGACAGCTTTTGCCTTCAAGGCACGAGTTCGCCCATAGTTTGGACCGTAGATCTCTCTTTTCTCTGAAAGATGAAACTCATGTGTGTTGAGCGTCTCAAGTATGTCAGACGGATCGAGTGTCTTGAAATCAGGACGTTCCTGAATCATCAGGGCCAGGATGTCAAACGAACTATCAAGTGATCTCAGCAGCGTCTTGACGACTTCGTGTTTGGTAATCTCAGTGGCGTCGAGGGCTTGAAGCTCATTTGTGATGTCAGTGAGTCGGTCAAATGTGTGCTGGACATTCTCATTGTAATTTCGCTTGAAGCGGTTGAAGAGGTTGCGAAGAACACTTATTCTCTGATCTCTCTGGGTTGAGATGCCTTCATTGACCTTGGAGAGCCAGTCCCAGACCAGCTTGGATGTCTTCAAAACACTCACACGGCCATACTGTCCTTTGGTCAGATGACCACAGATGATATTCTTGGCAGTAGAGTCCAGTTGAACGAATTTCTTGACATCAGCAGAAGTGACACCTTCTCCAGCCTTGGGAACGCCGTTCTCGACGACATACAATAGGTCGACGTCAATGGCTTCAAGATGCATACACATCTTATTCTTCCAGTAGGGATATTCAGTTCCATCAAAGACGGGGCACGCAACGGAGACTTTAATTATCCCCGTAGTCGACATAGCTAAAACTCCAGGTGGTTAAACCGAATCACACAGAACAAGGGAGCACCTTGCTCTGATACCAATTGAAAGTGCATTATATCGACTAGAGGGGGGGGTGAATAGGCGATTTTTATGAAAGTCTTCAGAACTTGGGAGTTTTGAAGACAAACGATAAAATTAAACCTATTACCATGCAGCGGAAGGTAGACTACACTAGGCAAACCATAGTCAAGTATTCAATGAAGTGAAAGCACAAAGACTAATAGCAACTAGGTAGTAAGGATCAGGTAGGAAGATATTGTGAAGCCAAACAGAACACGCAGTCACTCAGTGAAGACAAATGATAGAGCAAACATACAATGACTTCACAAGGAGGAACAGTAAGTAAAGTGAAGTGAAGATGAAACCAGTGACTCGTTGAAGACAATGATTTGTTGAACCAGTTCCAGTTGCTGTGACAACCGTACGTCTGGTTGGAGCGGCTAGGTATTTAAACCTTAGGACACACAGTCCCGGACACCCAGTCCTGAACACGCAGCTCAGGACACACAGTCCTCACCGTATTCTCCTTGAGCTAAGGTCACATAGACCTCGCCCAATCACTCTGGTAAGTCTTCAAGGTAGACTCCCAAACCTTCACAGACTTCGTTCACCAGCAATCCACAATGTCTCTTGGATGCTCAGAACGTGACGCCTAACCGGCTGGAGGATGCACAGTCCTCAAGTGTAATAAGTCTTCAGATCACACAGACAAGAAGACTTAAGTGATGCCCAATTCTCTCTGGCTCTGGGTGGTTAGGGCTTTATCCTCACAAGGAATTCTCTCTCAAAGGCTTCGAGGTGGGTTGCTCTCAAACGACAAAAGCCGTACTTTCAATCTGAGCAGCCAACCGTTTATGGTTGTAGGGGGTGGGCTATTTATAGCCACTTGGCAACCCGACCTGATTTGTCCGAAATGACCCTGGGTCACTAAGGAACTGACACGTGTTCCAATGGTCAGATTTCAAACTCACACGGCAACTTTACTTGGGCTACAAGCAAAGCTGACTTGTCCGACTCTGGACAAGATTCGCTCTCATAGTCTTCACTCGAAGACATAGGTTTTTTGGTTTAGGCATCACTTCAGTCATTCTGACTGGTTCTCTTGGACCCCACTTAACAGTACGGTGGTTCCTATGACTCAACATAAAAGAAAAAGAACTACGAAAGATCTAAGTCTTCGAGCTCCATAGGCTTCATATCGTGTCTTCTCTTGTCATAGTCTTCAATGTGAATATCTTCATATACCACCTTTGACTTCAATGTCTTCATAAACTTTTAGGGGTCATCTCTGGTAGTAAAACCGAATCAATGAGGGACTTCTACCTGTGTTATTCTGCAATTCTCACAGACACATTAGTCCCTCAACTAGGTTTTTCGTCAATACTCCAAAACCAACTAGGGGTGGCACTAGATGCACTTACAAATACCCTACTTCCTGCTTGATTGATCTTGATGATATGAGTATTACAAGAGTTGATCTACCACGAGATCGTAGAGACTAAACCCTAGAAGCTAGCCTATGATTATGATTGTTGTTGTTCTATGGACTAAACCCTCCGGTTTATATAGACACCGGAGGGGGCTGGGGTTACACAGAGTCGACTACAGAGAAGGAGATCTACATATCCGAATCGCCAAGCTTGCCTTCCATGCAAAGGAGAGTCCCACCCGAACACGGGACGAAACCTTCAATCTTGTATCCTCATAGTCCAACAGTCCGGCCAAAGTACATAGTCCGGCTATCCGAGGACCCCCTAATCCAGGACTCCCTCAGCACCCTCCCCCCATCGGCACCTCTATCCATGCCTCTCTCGAATACGTAACACACACACATAACTCTCTAGGCCTTTCCAAATACATCAACTACACATTCACACATGTTACATCACATACCCCATCGATCTAAAAAGCCCTCTCTTCACGTTTATTTTGCATACAACATTCCTTTTGAATAAAGTGTGGCAAAAAATTATTTTAGAATTTCTACATATATAGAATATTAAAAAGTTATATGGAGGAGTATGAACGTTAATTTTTTGCATGGTGCCCACAATGATATTTATTCTGCACTGTGAATTTTTATATTTTTATACTATATATAAAGCTAGTCATAATAAAGAGAAATGAAGAGCATCTCTCTCCCCGTTGCATACACCCCGTCTACGCCCCTTTCACGTACGCACACAAACTATCTCCAGGTCCTCTAAAATTAAGCCCCGGCACATTCACGCATGTTTCATCTTTCTCTCGCGATATGTACAGTGACGGTCATTGCATTTGGAGCGAAATCATGATACGTACATTGGACATCAGAATCCACTCATTACGGTCACCATTTATGTTTTGTGGTTATTATACAATCACGGGCTCACCGTACAGCTCTGTATTTGCTCAACACATGACTAGATGACTAGTTAAACGCTCCACGTGGCACCTCTATTGTTGCATCACATTATCTCACCACCATTGTGCCCACCTGTCGGCTTGTATCTACTCTTCTACACTCTTATAAAAATAGAGTTGGTGATGATGGTGTGCCTGCCATCCTGCAATATAGGCCGTCCGATTTATATCTGACGGATAGGAAGGAAACTATGGCAATTTTGCAAAAAGGTACCCAGACACCTCTCGACATTTGCAAATAAGTTCTTCCCTCACTCATCCTTTTCTCTCACAATATAAACTAGTCATACAAATGCATCTTGATGTTACGTGCAACGCACGGGCATCTTGCTAGTAAGAATGAAAACAAGCGACAAAAAAATATTGGATGGTGGTTCGAAGTCAGGACCGCGGGCACAACGGACAAGGTGGCCTTGTATTAGTATGCTGAGCCATCTATTTTAACACACAGGAGCTGATGTGGTGATTATACACACACACATGCATGCACACGAACTACATGCACGCAACACTCACACGAACACATGCAGCCACACAAGCACGCAACACTCACACGTACACACGGAGCCACGCATGCGCGCAACACTCACACGCACACACGCATGCATGCATGCACGCACCACATGACCAACACACACTCTCATGCTCAAGTGCTCAACCTACACGTGCATGCGCACACATCACGGCCTGACAGACACATACACGACCAGTTGATTCCCGCGCACGGGTTGGAGTCTTGTCGCACCTGCGTAAATTTGTGTTTATCTAACCTTTTTCCTATGCGAACTGACAGGCGGGACCCACAAGGAATGTGGTCCATTTAACTAGTCAACATGGTGCCACGCAAACTATTTGGCCTGTCAACAGAGTGCAATCCGATGCTGAACGGTGAGCAAGTGACCGTATAATCACCTCAAAACATATATAGTGACCGTAATGAGCGTATTCTGATGTTCGGTGACCGTATATGCTTTCTCTCTATAGGCCCTCCAAAACTACATCTCTACACATTCTCGCATGTTACATCTAACAACTATGCAATACAGCACTACTACTACTACACTCTAACACAATATATCATATGTGTTTTTAGTTTTACTAGATATCATATTGTTACTTAATTATTCAGTTTGCATACATTAAAATTGCCTTTGAAATTTATGGCCAGTATCATCTACCGCGCGGGAAAATCCCTCCCTTTCCTATTTAATCGACTTTGTATCGATGGATCATGCGAAACAGGAAAACTATAGTACTAGTATACAGTAAAAGTCACAGTTCACTGGGCCGCCATGTCGTGTACTCCATCGTAAGAGTGGAGCGCTCGCTTTCATAAATGTTCTATTCCCTTTCGCCGACATGTCGGACATCAAGCTACCGGGTCCACGTGCCATACCGAAATACATTGCAGAGCAGCAGGGGTGAAGCACCCCAGTCATGGCGCTGGTGTAGTAATGAGCAATGAGGCATCAAATCAGAAAGCTACACCTTTCCCACGGTTAAGTTGGGGGGATGAAGTAATAATAATGCTAGTAAAAAAGAAGTTGGAGGGACGAAGCAACCATAATTTCACTCGTTGCTAAATCCGCTTCTCCCTCATCTTCTTCTAGTTAACCACGTGTTGCTTCTGCCGTTGTTCTACCTCATGCGGGACGCGGATCGGCTTGGTAAAGCACTGACACGTGGGACCGCATGTTAGAAAACCGCTAGGCCAACTTCCTCTAAAAGTAAGAAACCTCCTCCGCCATCCACGCGGCAATATCACCTCCTTTTTACTAATCTTCATTAAATAATTTTTTAAATTAATATAATAGAGATTTGTATAGATAGCACACAGGAGCAAAACCAAGTGGTACGGTTAAGGGCATCCACAATGTGTAGTCAAATGTGAAAATAGCTTTTGTCATCGATGGGAACCATTTGTGGATGGTGCTGCCAAAGCCAAAAAGATGGAACCGAAGCTCCCAGATTGATTGATTGAAGGAATAGAAAAATGCAACGTCTCTCCTCTTTCTCCCTTGCTTGGACGCATGTACAGTATAGAGCACAGATTCCACTCCCATGTCCTTCTATCACAAATCACAAAGCAGTGAGGTGTCAAATCACAAAGCATGGATGAAGCAACCATCATTTCACTCTTCGCCGACTCCGCTTCTCCATCGTCTTCTTCGAGAAACCAGCTCACCGCACTAAGTTGGACGGACGACGCAATTGTGTACTAGTAGTACTAGTACATTTATGCGTCCTTCGGTTCAACAGACTTCCTGGATGCAAATAAGGTGGTCGTCTCGGCATGCAGGCGGCACTTGCGGATGACTTACCGTGGTCTCCCTCAGTGTTGTTCTCCGTCGAACGCACTTCGCCTAATCACAATGTTCGAGATATCATCGACGTCACCGCAATGGGGAAGGAAGTCAAATAGTTACTACCTCCATTTTTTGTACACCAGGCCTATATATCAAAATTACAATTTGCAAAAGGCCACTAACACTAATCGAGGCAAAATTGATGGGGTTTGCCTCGTACTAGCAACCAAGGACATTAATATACCCTTGCATGCATGCCGAAGTGAGAAGGTTTGTTTGCATGGCACTACATTAATCAAGTGATAAGGAGTGAGCTGGTTAGCTCTTTGGGCTTTATACAAAAAAATACGCATTAATTGACACGTCAAATGATGATTTGTATCGAACCGCACCCTCACACGGTCGCTCCTGCACGCCGCGATCGCACCGCACCCTCACACAGTCGCTCCTGCACGCCGCAAACCCAACCAAGGGAATGCACCCTCACTGACACGTGCTACGGCTAACAGATAATTTTCATTCATACATTATCTTTATCCAACCGCATGTTGGCATGGATCCGTACGGCCCGTGCGGTCGTCTGTTGGGGAAGAAGAAGAGGTGAGGAAGAAGGGTTAGGAGACATAGGATATTCATACAACCGCCTGAAATGGTAGATTGACCCAAATGATGATAGTCAGGTGACTTGCATAACAATATATGTTACACAGCAAAAGATCCCTAAAAACAACAACATAAAGAAAAACTATCACTGCTCGCGGAACGAGACATCATCGTTGTCTTTGGCTGCTGGCGCGAACTAGCCATAGCTTCCGACCTGTGTCTCTGCACCGTGGTTGTCCTCAGCCTCCAGCTACTCATTCACGCAGAGCGTGCCGGCGCTCTGCATGGACAAGAGCACCGCTCGGTTCAAGTCGAGGACGTCCGGTTCCGCCTGCAGGAGGGCCTCGATGGCAGCGGCATCCGCATGCTCCGCGTTGAGTTGAGCCTCCGCCGCCCGGTTCAAGTTGAGGACGTCTAGTTCCGTCTGTAGGAGGGCCTTGATGGCAGCGGCATCTGCGCGCTCCGCGTCGAGTTGAGCCTCCGCTGGCCGGTTAAAGTCGAGGACATCCGGTTCCGCCTGCAGGAGGACCTCGATGGCAGCAGCATCCGCGCGCTGCGCGTCGAGTTAAGCCTCCGCATCCTGGTTCACATCCATGACATCCGGTTCCGCCTGCAGGAGAGCCTCGATGGCAGCGGCATGCATGCCCTCTGATCGAGTTGAGCCTCTGCCTCCCAATCCTCCTTTAGTATCGCTAGGTTGAACCAATGGTCCGCCTGCACCATGGGGGACCCGGATGCTGGTACGAAGTCGACGTCCATCGTCTCATAACCATCGGGGGCCTTCTGCGCCGCGACCTCCACCATGAACATTGGATCGGCTTCCTCCTCCTCGTAGCTTCGCTCCAGAGAACTCGGGGATTGCCCGCCGCAAAGCGAGTATGGGAACGAAGGTTTGTGGCACCGACCGCCATCGCAATTTTTGTGCGGCGCTCCGGCGTTAGCATCTTCTAGTGGGTGATCTTGCGGTGCACCATGGCTTTCCGGTGAACTAGGGGACGCTTGATGTGGGCTAAGGGATCAAAAGGTGGGGGAATGGGCTGGAGAGGAGGTGTGGTTTTGGGGAAGTGGCTGGCATAGGCCGAGCAGCAAAGGTTCTAGTGTGAATAGTGGTTCCGGTGATGACCGGTCAATTGGTTTTGACTGTACGTCGCTCTTGTAGTGTTCCCATTGCACCCCGGCACGCTGGACCCTCCACGTCGTTCACCGAATGGAACGCGCTTCGTCTTGTGTTTTT
>NC_041386.1:208901041-208929430 GCF_002162155.2 Triticum dicoccoides | reverse complement strand
TCATTTATAGTACCACTCCCTCCGTTTTATGCGGAGTAAAAAAAGTAGAGGGAGTATACTATGGATGAGGATCCCCTGACGTGGCCGAACCCATTGAGTAACTGACATGCGGGGCCTAGCAAGCATAGGTCCACCAGTAAGTGACCGAAAGGGAGGGTAAGGAAGGGATCCTATGTCAGAGAGTCCACTTCTGTTGGCGTTCTGGGAACGGGGGTCCCCAGACTTGCTTGCCTGTGGCCCATAGCGTGGCTCCACCAACGGCCCTGTACGGCCCATCTTCACCAGCAAACACTCAAGACCCTCACGAGGGGCCAAGCCTCGCGAGGCAGACGACACAAGACCTCCTCGAGGGCTGCCCCACCAGGCTGGCTCGCGAGGGGCGGAGAGATCAAGGGAAGGGACACCTCGCGAGGTTTCTGTGACGCATGCCATGACGACTGGAGCCAGGGGCGCCAGACGGGTGCCAGCACGTGCAGTGTCCTCGTTTCCTCTTTGGTGCTAAAGAGGCAAGCGTAGGCGAGGAGTCCCAAGGCATGAGGCAAAGGTTTCCATATCGATGCAACAAGACCAAGACCAGCAGGACAAAAGGACGGAGGTCACTGTGGAGCCCAAGATGGCGTCACCACCAGAGCCTTTGGCAGGCGAAGACTACTTTTCTCAAGATAACTTGTACTAGTTGTCTCCCTTCAAATTTGGCCGTCGTGGGATCCCTTCCCACTCAATATTTGGTGCGAGGAACAGGGCCTCTATAAATAGGACTAGCCACCACCATAGAAAGGAGATCGACTGATCCAGAGAGAGAGAGAGAGAGAGAGAGAGAGATCATCCTCAACCACACAAAGTTCACCGAGCACAAGAACACCTATCCTCAGGAGGCTTTTCTTCCCTTGTAACTGTTCATCCTCAGCCCAAGAGGAAATCCACCACACCACACTGTAGTAGGGTATTGAGGGAGTCCTGGATTAGGGGGTCTCCAGACAGCCGGACTATATCCTTTGGCCGGACTATTGGACTATGAAGATACAAGATTGAAGACTTCATCCCGTGTCCGGATGGGACTCTCCTTGGCGTGGAAGGCAAGCTTGGCAATACGGATATTAGATCTCCTCCCTTGTAACCGACTTTGTGTAACCCTAGCCCCCTCCAGTGTCTATATAAACCGGAGGGTTTAGTCCGTAGGACAACATACAATCATACCATAGGCTAGCTTCTAGGGTTTAGCCTCCATGATCTCGTGGTAGATCAACTCTTGTCATACTCATATCATCAAGATCAATCAAGCAGAACATAGGGTATTACCTCCATCAAGAGGGCCCGAACATGGGTAAACATCGTGTCCCCTGCCTCCTGTTACCATCCGCCTTAGACGCACAGTTCGGGACCCCCTACCCGAGATCCGCCGGTTTTGACACCGACATTGGTGCTTTCATTGAGAGTTCCACTGTGTCGTCATCATAAGGAGGGATGACTTGTCTCGTTGTCAATAACAACATCACCTCTGGGGGAGCCCTAGTTGTAGGCCAAACTCTCCGGCTAGGCGGCTTCGTCATGACCACCCGCTCGGCCGCCGTGCCGACGATGACTTCTCGGGTCATCGAAAATAGCCTCCACATCGGCTCGAAATTTACCGAGCAGATGGATCCAATGGAGCTCTCCTCTTTAAATGAGCTCTTGGATCGCATCGCTTCTCTGGGAGTTGCTACATACTTTGATCAGATTGGGCTTAAACCCGACCAAAGGGAGATTAACTCTCCACCGGTCACCCATCAGATAGTGGTGGTGGAGGAGCAATGCGGTGAATCTTCCTCTATCCTGAGGACAAACTATGTCCGGATTCCTGAGCTCTCCGAGTCGTATTCCCGTCCACGGGAGGACATCGCCCTAAACCTGAACCTAGAATCAGGCTGCATCTCAAACCTACAGGGCAACATCCCGGAGCCCGAACTTCCAAGATCGGAAACTCCTCCGCCCCTGGGTCTCAGATTGGGTCAAGGTCTGGACTTAAATTCACCCACCCACCCAGATATAAACAATCTTTCCCACATTAGACAAGAGCCCCAAGAGATAGTACATCACTATTGGGCCAGATTCCTCCTTGTAATGAACAACTTCAAGGACTGTCGTGAGGAATACACAATTTCGTTCTTCTGCAACAATTGCACGGACAAGGGAATCCTCAACGCCATAAGTCGCCATGACATTGTACACTTCGCTGACCTGGCGGCCATAGTACGGATGTACTATGCGATGGAAAGCGCCTGGAAAACCCAAACAAAATTTTGGGATAATCCCTCTCTGACAAAACCCCTAGTCCAAACTAAAAGGGTGCACTCTCATAAGTCGCCCGACTCAATTACAAAGAAGCAAAATCCCACTATAGGGCGTGGAACCGTATTGGAGGGATGGCTTAACAGGCCCTTCAAAATTCATAGCACAGCGGATAACATACCAGCACACAGCCTTAGAGCATGTTGGGTACTTCGACAGGTGGCCAAGAGTGGTGAGGATCTCCTCATTCAAAACACCGCAGAGCACCATCCCGTTGATAAGAATACAGTACTAACAGTCTTCGAGACCTTCACCTCAAATAATAGGCGTAAGCGAGCACTCCGCGGCCTTGCCGAAGTCTGCCACGTGGTAGCAATAAATCCATGGAGCGACACGGCTATCACCTTCAATGCCAGTGACGAACCTAAATTCCGAACAACCCGAGCACTAGCCGCCTTGGTCCTCAGTCCAATTGTAGACGACTTTCGGCTTACTAAAGTGCTCATGGACGGCGCCAACGGATTAAACCTCATTTATGAGGAAACTCTTCAAAAATGGAAATAGAAAGACACCGTATTGAGCAAAGCAGCACAACCATCCGAGGAATCATCCCCAGTCGGGAGGCACGTTGCGTTGGGAAAATCACACTAGATGTGGTATTCGGCACTCCGGAGAATTACAGGTCCGAAGAAATTACATTCCAAGTGGCCCCGTTCAGTAGCAGATACCACGCCCATCTAGGGCAGGTGGCATTCACGATCTTCCAAGCCATACCCGGGCCTAATGGAATCATTACTCTAGCTAGTGATTCCGACATAGCACTCCGCGCCGAAAACAAGATAGTCGCACTGGCCCTCGAGGCATTATCCGAAGCCCTTGCGGCCGAGGAATTAACTGTGTTGCACTCCATAGTGGACATGGACGATGTGATACTCGACAAAAGATCCAAGTCCACCTCTTTCAAACCAGCGGATGAAATAGTCAAATTCCAAGTCCATCCAATGGACCCCACAAAAACAGCATCCATCGGGGCACAGTTAAACCCCGCTGTAGACACCGCACTATGGGATTTCCTGCGTGAGAATTGGGACATATTCGCCTGGCATCCTTCAGACATGCCAGGAATCCCATGCAGGCTGGCCAAGGATAGCTTTGACATTCTAAAGGGATTCAAGCCGGTCAAGCAGACTCTTCGGCGTTTCTCCGAACCTAAGCGACAAGCCATGGGAGAGGAGCTAGCCATGTTACTGGAGGCCGGATTCATCAAAGAAATAAAACATCTGGACTGGCTAGCAAACCTAGTAATGGTACCAAAGAAGGACAAATCCTGGCGCCTCTGCATCGACTTCAAGGACCTTAATAAGGCTTGCCCAAAGGATCCCTTCCCCCTCCCTTGCATCGATCAAATTATCGACGCCACCGCAGGACATGACTCATTGTGCTTCCTCGACGCATACTCCGGTTACCACCAAATTAAGATGGCAGATTCCGATCAAGCCGCAACGGCATTTATCACTCCATACAACCCTTTCTGTTTTAACCCAATGCCCTCCGGGCTAAAATACGCCGGCGCAACGTATCAGCGCATGATTCAGACATGTCTGGAAAAGCAGATCGACAAAACAGTGGAGGCATACGTAGACGATGTGGTCGTTCAAATCAGACACGTCGACTCCTTAATAGACGACTTGAGGCTCACGTTCGACAATCTCCGAACATACAAAATTAAGCTCAATCCGGAAAAATGCGTTTTCGGCGTACCCGCCGGAAAGCTCCTGGGCTTCATCGTCTTGAGTAGAGGAATTGAAGCAAATCCGGCTAAAATCCGGGCTCTGTCGCAGTTGGCTATCCCAACTGACCTCAAGCAAATCCAGAAGTTAACTGGATGTGTGGCGGCCTTAAGCCGCTTTATCTCCCGATTAGGAGAAAAGGCACTCCCCCTCTATCGCCTTCTTCGGCGCACCGAACACTTCGAGTGGACGGACGTAGCCACAGCCGGATTGGAAGAAATAAAAGACATCCTGGCCACCAACCCAATCTTGGCCGCGCCAAATGTCGGCGAACCAATGCTGTTATATATAGCGGCAACTCACCAAGTTGTAAGCGCAGTGCTCATCGTCGAACGAGAGACAGACGGACATAAATTCCCACTTCAAAAGCTGGTATTCTGTATCCACTGTCCTCACTCCATGCAAATCACGGTACCCACATTATCAAAAGATAGCATACACGGTATTCATGGCATCCCGGAAATTACGACACTACTTTCAAGAGTGTTCAATTACGATGGCCTCAAAAGTACCACTCAACGACATAATAAACAACTGCGATGCCATGGGCTGGATTGCCAAATGGGCTATCGAGCACTTCCCGTTCGACATAACATATAAACCACGGCGAGCCATTAAGTCGCAAGTACTGGCCGATTTCGTCGCCGAATAGACAGAAGCCGAACTCCCTAAAGAGTATGGCACGTACTCCAATTGGATCATGCACTTTGACGGCTCTAAAATGCTGGCTGGTCTGGGGGCTGGCGTCGTCCTGACATCCCCCACCGGAGATACAGTCCAATACATACTCCAAATACTATACACAGACTCCAACAACGCAGCCGAATACGAGGCCCTATTACACGGTCTCCGGATGGCAGTTTCCATGGGCATTCAATGCCTGGAGGTGCATGGGGACTCGAACCTTGCAATATCACAAATAAATGGAGACTTCGATGCCAAGGATCCGAAAAATGGCAGCATATCGCAACACCGTCCTCAAAATGTCAGCTCGGTTCAAGGGGCTTGAATTCCACCATGTGGCTCGAGAAAACAATTAGGGGGCGGATATCCTCGCCCGTATCGGCGCTAAGCGCGACCCTGTCCCACCTAACATCTTCCTGGAAAAGCTGTTTAAGCCATCCGTGGTATGGGATGGGGACACCGGTAACAATAGTCCGGACCCGGCCACAACACCAGATACCGAACACTATGACACAATCGGAGGCTCTGCCATCGAAATAACACCTTCAGCCCACGTGATAATGTCTGTCATCGCCCCATGGACAGAATGATTCCTGGCCTACCTAACAAGGTAGGAACAACCCGAGGACCAAAATGAGGCACGCTGCATAGTGCGGCGATCTAAAGCCTACAAGGTCCACGAGGGAGAGCTTTATAAGAAAAGCACTACCAGAGTCCTTCAAAGGTGCATCTCCGAAGAGGAAGGGCGGAAGGTTTTGGCAGAAATCCATGCTGGACTCGGCGGCCACCATGCCGCAGCTCGGGCCCTTGTAAGCAAGGCCTTCCGTACAGGTTTCTATTGGCCCATGGCTCGAGCAGATGCACAGTATCTGGTCCAATATTGCATCGGTTGCCAGCTTTTTCCAAACCAAAGCCATATGCCGCCTACCACTCTCCAAACAATCCCCATAACTTGGCCTTTTGTGGTCTGGGGGCTTGATATGGTCGGACCCCTTAAAGGGGGAACCCATAAGAAAAAATACTTACTGGTCATGGTGGATAAATTCACCAAATGGATAGAAGCCGAACCCGTTAAAATGGCTGAATCCGGACCGGTGATAGACTTCATATGTCAGGACCCCGATTCCAAGTCACATCGATCTAACCGGTAACACCTCATATCACATTGCGGCCTCACGCACGGTATCCCCACGGGTGTCGCCTTACCATGGCCCGGGACCGTTTGCGCCTTTTGGCTCACGTATATGATAGTGTCACTAGCATCCATATGACAGAGAACCCGGGCCGACATGGCTAGTCGTGAACCCAAAGCGGCACAGACCTATGGAGAAAGGCATACATGAATCACATCGAGCATGTCGGTCATCAGCGTGTGAATCCGGGCTGTAGCACTGGGCTGACAGGAGTCCGGAAATCCCAGGCTGTAGCAGGCTAGACAGGACTCCGGAAATCACCGCGTGATGTTTCCCCGAAGGGACGGACATAGGAACGAAGTGAAACACATGCCGGCCAGTTAAGTGTCTTGAGCAGTAGTGCTGGGCTAGCAGGACTCCGGTGAACCGGGCTGTAGCGGACTACTATGGCTCGAGGAGCACTAGTCTACATTTCCCCATAAGAAAGGCTGCCAAGGATAAAAACCTAGATTGTCGGATCCCACACATACCAAGCATTTCAATCATACACACAATATGCTCGATATGTGCAAATACAACATGGCATCACAACAAAACTCTACAACTCAAGTACTTTATTTAAAGGCTCCAGAGAGCCATGCATAACATGTTCATACAGGTAGGGGTCACATGACCCGACACTCAACTCATACAAGCATACAAGCACATGCGGAAGCAAATAGTCTGAGTATAGACACTAGAAAGAAAGAAGGCTTCTCAAAGCCTGTCTATCTACATAGGGCCCTCCATGGCCAGGATCACCACCTAAGTGGCTAGTCACTCGTCGACATCAAGGTCTACGTAGAACCCATCGGAGGGGGCGGTGTTGTCATCTGAAAACAGTAATTAAGCAAACATGAGTACAAAGGTACTCAGCAAGTCTTACATCAGAACCTACTCTACATGCTCATTCTCAAGAAGGTGGTGGAGTTATTGCAGCAAGCCAGCTTTGACTCTTGGCTAAGCTATCCTATGAGACTCCACTAGTAAAATAGTTTTCGCACACGAGTCCACTACTCACCAACACAATACTCCACCGGGGATCCTCCCTCGTCATCCTACAAGAGAGCCATCCTCGGTACTCACACTTATCTTGAGTCTTTTAGTAGTATCCATTAACTTGTCTATCAACTGTATAGGCAACCAAGTAGTCCTTTACCGTGGATGCGGCTATTCGAATAGATGATGTTAACCCTGCAGGGGTGTACTTCTTCATACACGCTTTCACCACTTACCGCCGTTTACACGACATGTACTCGGCAACCTTCAAGCGGAAGCCCAACGAGGGTGTCGGCCATGGCCTACCTAAACATTGAAGTCTCTAGTCCAGGTTTATCGCCTATCCAGGTTCCATCCATAGGGAGTCCGGCCGAGGTTTCCACATTCGGCCCCGAACGTTGTGAACAGGGTCCCGAGACGCCAAACAGGTGCCCGGCATACCCGGCCATGATGTATCTACCGCAACATAGCCCACCCCTAGGGTCAGCGCTACACACGGCCGCCAACACATAACCTACAAACACCAGAAACTATTTGCAACTCCTGGACAGAGTACTAGGGTGATTAAGAAGCCGGGAGGGTCCATTGGTTTCGGGCACAATGTATGGTAGTAACTGAACCTTAAATCACACATACAGATCTCAGTTCTTAGGGACGGCCTCAATGAAACAACCCACCATGTACTCCTACATGGCCTCTCATCGATACCTTTATCAAAACATGTTCAACACATACCTCACATTACTGACATAATCATTTCACTCTAGCCCATCACCCAGATGAACCAGACCTGACACAACTCTAAGCATAGCAGGCATAGCAAGGTAGGAAACACATACAAGGCTCAATCAACTCCTACACATGCTAGTGGGTTTCATCTAGTTACTGTGGCAATGACAGGTCATGTAGAGGATAAGGGTTCAACTACCACAGCACACAGCAGTTTGAAACGTTGTTGTCTTAATGCAGTAAATGCGAGCATAGGCGAGAACATGGGATTGTATTGATATGATCAATGGGGCTGCTTGCCTGATGTAGTGGTAGTAGGGTACTGCCCTTCAGACGGATATTTGGGGTTATCCTCGGAGGCAGAACCTACCACGAAAGACACACCGAACATAATCAATACATGACGATATGCAACAATATGATGCATGCTATGACATGGCAATATGAATGTGTCTTGCCTAATGCAATGTGAAACAAGTTGAAATGGGTCTATTTGAACCAAAGATTCAAATGGAAGTTAAAGTTCTTATGCATAAAAAGTGTATTAGCTTGTTTCACCTAAACAGCAAGGTTAAAGTGCTTTGTCATGCATGAAACCATTACATATGGATAGATTGAATTTTTCTGATCATTTTTCATATATAATTTGTTTGATTTGGAGCTATGGTTGATTTTCTATGATTTTTAGAAGTTTTGGCTATTTTCTGGAATTTCTTATTAAAGAATAAATCCAGAAAAGGATTTACTGCATCAGCCTGGCGTCAGTGTAACGTCAGCGGTCAACTGAGACGGTCCAGGTCAACCCTGACCTGTGGGTCCCGTCTGTCAGTGTCAACTAACTAACTAAGTTTAGTGTTAAACTAATACTAACCTTGTTTAATTAGTGGCCTGGGGCCCACACGTCAGTGAGTCAGGGGAAAGTCAAACTGGGGTCAACCCAGGTCAAACTCGCCGGAGTTGACCTGGGGCTCGTCGCCGGCAAGGCCAGGGACGGCGGAGGGTGCGGGTTTCTTCCTCTGGTGACCAAATGGCCGGCGGAGGGCATCTACGTGACGCGGGCACTCGTCCGCATCGAGTGGTGTAGGTGGTTGGGACTGGGGTGGCCGGAGTCGTCGCCGGCGTCGACCTTGGCAGTCGCCGGGGCTCGGGTGAGGTCGGGGTCGTCGTATTGACGGTCGTGGTGGCTCATGCGGGGCACGTACGTGCTCTACGTGGTGCGGGGAGGAATCTGGGCACGACGGCCGGACCATTAGATGGCCGGAGACTCGTCGGCAGCGAGCACAGGCGGCAGTGCGTGCGGGCGAACTCGAGGTGGCGCGTACGGTGTACGAGAGCTAGAACAGAGAGGGGGAGAAGGGTCAGTGGCTCACTGCGGTTGCTGGGGAGTGAAAAGCGAGCTCGGGGAAGAGCTGGAGCGAGCGGGGCAGCGAGGGGGATCTCCGGCGATGACCGATCGGGATGAACTCGGTGCAGCGTCTCCGGGGCGAGCGAGCACTCGGCGATGGGTCGAGGCGAAGCAGTGGACGACGGCGGAACTTTTTGGCACGGCGAGGCAACGAGTGGACGGTGGTGGCTGCGGGTTTCACGATGGCGCAGGCACGGCCGCGTCGGCCATGGCGTCGAGGGAGCGAGGGAGAGAGCAGGGGGGAAGTGTGAGGTGTCGGGCAGGTCGGGGCGACACCGAGGAGGTGTTCGTGGCGTCGAGGCGGTGGCCAGGTGAAGCAGAGGAGCGGGGAGGTGGCGTGGCGAGCTCGGGCGCGCGCGCCATGTCCCTTCGCTGCCTACTGGCAGAGGTAGGCGATGACTGTCACGGGCCAGCACAGTGCTGGGCCGGCCAGTGGGCCAGGTGGGCTGCGCCAGGTAAGTTCTTTTCTCTCTCTTTTTCTGTTTTTTATTTATTCTATTATTTCTGTAACTTCGGGGTTTTATTAAAAATGCCAGGGCATTTCTAAAAATCATAAAATTAATCATGGCTACTGCTTAGAATATATCCAACAGCAAACATTTTAGTTTATGATTATTTGAGCATTTAAAATATTTTATTGCATTTAAATGCCCTAATGCAAATACTATAAGAATTAATCCAATGACCTTAAGATGTCCTAGAAAAATGTGCACCATTTTTGTCAAAGGTTTTAACCCAAAACAAAAAGGCTGGGCTTTCTAGAAGGGCATTTCAGGTTCATTGAAAATGTTTTTTAGTAAACCCTAGTTGATCCAGGGGGGGTGCTGGGGGTTCTGTCATCCCCATTTCAGTTTTCTGGGAATTTAAACATGATGCAACACTCTAATGCTTGAACTAGCTAGGGTGTGACATCATATCTGGGGTTGTACAACGTTATGACATCCCCCACAGCATTATCACTGACAACGGCATAGACTTCACAGCCAACGAGGTAAAACTTTGGTGCAGAAACATGGGCATCAAGCTCGATTATGCTTCTCTCTATCACCCGCAAACTAACGGTCAAGTCGAGCGAGCAAATGGTCTTATCATGAGCGGTATCAAACCTAGATTAGTGCAGTCCTTAAAGGAATCAAGCTCGACTCCGTACTATGGGGGTTGCGGACCACGCCGAATCGCACTACCGGATACACACCGTTTTTTATGGTGTACGGCGCAGAAGCGGTTCTGCCTTGCGACATAATTCATGACTCACCTCGAGTGCGCATGTACGAAGAAAAAGAGGCCGAGCTCGATCGGCAGGACAGTTTGGATGCCCTGGAGGAGGAGCGCGACATGGCAAAAGCCCGTTCCGCATTCTATCAGCAACAGGCTCGAAAGTATCAAAGCAGAGAAGTACGGGCCAAAACCTATAACGTTGGCGAACTAGTTCTACGCCTGCCGGAGAAGAAAAAGAACAAGCTCAAGCCCAAATGGGAAGGTCCTTTCATTATTGACCAGGTTCTAACCGGTGGAGCGTACCATCTGCGGGATGCATCGGACATCCGACTTGAGCCAAACCCATGGAACACAGCCAGACTCCGAAGATTCTACGCCTAGTGCCGGACTCTATTTTCATCTCCTTACCCCCATCAATTTTTTGCATATCCGTTATCAGTCTTTTCTCTCTTTCTCTCTTCTTTTTTCTTCTCCTCAAGGACTTAAAAGGCTAAATTGTGTCTTGACTACACAATCTTGACGCGCTAACCGCGCTCATTATACCTGGGGGCTTCTTATACAGAAGCTTAATATAACTATTTTTCTGGCGTTATGCCCCACACATGTGTTATTCTTCCGCATGTACCTTTTTTCACCATTATATGCATCGATATGACTTAAGTTTTGGCCAAGCTGGGTTGCCTGGCTCTTGTATTTATGCCCTACATTCTCGTTAATTCGGCTAGGGCATAAGGGGAGCACCTCTGATTGTTACTGTCGGGTCAGTCGGATGTGTACCTCAGACTGGGTGAAGCCGAAAGCTAGCGTTCTTAAGGGAATATTCGGTCGGTGAACAAAAGATGACTTTTATTTATTTTGATACATGCCCCCAGATGTTTATATTCCGCGTCTCTTTTCGCAGTTCGGACATGCACATTAGGGCATGCGTACCCAGGGAAAGGAACCCTTAACAGAACTATTCTCCCTGGAAGATGTTTCTTACTATCCATGTAATATAACATAGCTAGTTGGGTACTTGTCTGTTCAAGCACTTATGACCCCTACGCCTAGTTTCCACGCATACCCCGGTTTTTACATAACCGAGGGAGTATTCGGATACACTCCGGACTATCGGGTCCAAAGGTCGAAGCGAAAAGGTCCGCCATGACATATGATTTACAATCCGGCTAGGGACATTACATATGTCATTTAAAGTACACAATCACTAAGACTGATTAAATTCTTCTTCTATACCATCCAACAGGCTGTCCAGCCTACAATCCTGTTTGGAATACTTTGCGGCTAATTCTACTTGGTCATACACCAAACTGACGGAGATCTCTTTCCCATCGGGCCCCACAGGTCCGACCTCGGCCATGTGGTTTGGTCAGCTTTGGTATATCGCATCTTCACCATGGCCCAGGCTTCCCTTGCACCCTGTCGGCAGGCTGATATCTTCCATAATCGGAAGCGCCGCCGCGCTCCCTTGAGCTTCTCTATAAGCTCCCCCATGCCTCCTGGCGGGGAGGCGGATGGCCACAAGGCTTGGGCAATACCCTGCATCACCTGCCGAACTTGTTTGTGCAGTTGTGAGAGCTCTTGTAGAAGATCACCCGCAGACCCGGGCATCTCCTCCGTGGGACGACCTGTCAGCATACCTTCAGACATAACTCTGTTAGTCGGCTTCTTCGCCGAACTCTTCCAAAAGTTCGTTCAAGCACTTACTAAAAATGTCGCGTCGAAGCGCTTATTCTCCTTCACGGAGTCCGCAAGTTGGGCTCGGACATCTTTCAGTTCCACGCCCAGCCGGATATTGGCATCCTAGAGATTATTTTTCTCCCGCCTGACCCGCGTAAGCACGCGCTCGCCAGCATTCAGCTATCGATTAGCATGTTGTGCATCCTCCGTCATGGCCTCCGGATTCACTCCGGAGTCATCTGAAACATCTATTGTTAGATTTGCATGCATGTCGCATACTATCTGGTACCCATCATTCTTTGCAATGGAAACAAGTGTTACCAGAGGGGTCCTTCTCAGACTCCTTCAATGCGGCCACCGCGGCCCGTAGCTGGGCTTTGCACTCTTCTAGCTCTTGAGACAATTGGGTAATCTTCTCTGTAAGAACCTACACAAATAATGATCCTTAAATCAGTTGTGTCAACTGTCTCAAGTCTTAGGGGCTACTGATATATATAATTGTCAGTTTTTCTTACCCGTATATCCTTTACATACTGGTCCGTGGCTCTGGCAAGACCGTTTTGAGTAGCACGGATGTACGCATCTCCTGAGTTGAAGGCATCGAACGCCTCTTGGAAAAAACAAGCATCACGGAGTACGGCCCGGCGACGCCTGTGATTCATGTGGCTCTCCACTTCGGAATTTGTAGCGGATAGTCTATCTGCATCCTCTGTAGGAGGAGCATCCAGCGTTCGCCCCGTGTTAGCTTCCGCCTTTACGTTCGGCCCTGCAGCCCGACTGGTGGAGGCGTGATCGGCAACCTCTCCGGATATAGTCCAGCGAGCGTTTTTCCTACCAGGAAACATGGACGCCGTTATATTTTAAGAAAGACGACAACCACGGAGCGAGGTTCTGTATCATACCTCTACGCTGGCGTCTCAGTCCTGACCGCCTTCCTTTTTGGCCTACCTGGCTTCGATGTCCCTAATTGGCGAGTCACTGCGGGTTCAGCATGGCGTCCCGAGGGCCTTCCCTGTAAAACACCATATGTGTATGGTAGGTGAAGTGTATAAAAGGGGATCCTTCTCGGAAGTTGGGACTCCGGTTTTCCTTACATGCGATGCAGGGAATAGCCCAGGATAGTCGGCTATGATGGCCACCATGGCATCATCGCAGCTCAATTGATAGAATGTCCTATCGATCAGCTCCACAAATATGTCCGGATCCTCTTCGAGTCCGGGATCGAGGGCCCGGTCAGGGTCCTCCGGTTGTGGAGGTGGGCTGTTGACCTCCCTTACAGCTTTTCGCAGTTCCTGCCATGAAACGGCAAGGTGAGTATTTATGACGAAGAATGCGGGAAGGTTGGGAGTAAAAAGTGACAGCTCACCCGGCTTGGAGGGTTGTACATGGAGAATCCATCTCGTGGCTTAATACGGATGAACTCCTCTTCCTCTCCCTTGAACAACTCGGACAAATTTTTTGCTAGAGCAGCAGCAGAGTCCAGTCCCTTATGCCCGCAGCGGGTGCCATCATCTTTCCCGTTAAAGCGCCACATGGGGTGCCCTTGATATTGAAGTGGTTGCACCCCCCGCATTATACATATTGACATAACCTCGATTATTGTCAATCCTGATTGAGCCAGCGCTTTTATCTGGCCCATCAGGTAAAGGACTTATCCGTTATCTTCCGCCGGAGGGCTCCGTGGGCGCCAGCTTCGGCGTTTCTTCAAAGGGGCATTGTCGAACTCGGGAAGACCCCTCCGAATAGGATCTAGAAGGGGGACGTCCTCCATATAAAACCACTCCGAAGGCCAGTCTTCGGACGTCTTCTTCGGGGTACCGGACAGGTATCCGGTCCCGGCGATGCGCCATATTTTGGCTCCGCCCACTTGATATATTGACCCCTCCTGTGTACGGGGCACAAGGCATAATAGCCTCTTCCACAGCTCGAAATGAGCTTCGTAGCCCAGAAACAGCTCACAAAGGGCAACATAACTAGCGATGTGTAATATGGAAGCGGGGGTGAAATTATGCAACTGGAGGCCATAAAACTCCAGGAGCCCGCGGAGGAACGGATGGATTGGAAATCCAAGTCCCCTTAGTAAATAAGGGACAAGGCATTCCCGCTCCCCCTTGGAGGGATTGGGGAAGCTCTCCGCTTGCTCCCCGCCATTATAGGTGGAGAGCCCGACTCGAACGGGGACCATATATGCTGGAGGGAGAAATCCCTGGGTCTGTAACTCTACTAATTGGCTGTGTGGGATGGAACACTTCTCCCAATCACCGGGCTTAGGGCTACTGGAGCGGGAGGAGGAGCTGCGATGGCCGGCCATGTTGGAATGGATTTTTCCGAGTGCGCTCCGATGGATACTCACCGTGGGAGGATGGTGTGGTTTGGATCTAAGAATCCCCGTCCCTTTAATAGACAAGTTTACTTACATGGCTAGGGTGGCGAATGTAAAAATGCCCTGGCTCCTCGCATTCGCTCGACACATGGAAGATAGCCCTTATTGGGCGCAGAAGCCAAGAAGTGCACCATTTATGGGGAGCCGGACACTACTCAGCAGATATTCAGAATTTGGAGAAGAACCCGCCATGCAATGCCGAAGACAATCTGCGCGCCGGACTCATCGTCATTGAAGCCTGGTTCGGGCGCTACTGAGGGAGTCCTGGATTAGGGGGTTTCCGGACAGCCGGACTATAGACATTGGCCGGACTGTTGGACTATGAAGATACAAGATTAAAACTTCGTCACGTGTCCGGATGGGACTGTCCTTGGCGTGGAAGGCGAGCTTGGCAATACGGATATTAGATCTCCTCCCTTGTAACCGACTTTTTGTAACCCTAGCCCCCTCTGGTGTCTATATAAACTGGAGGGTTTAGTCCATAGGACAACATACAATCATACCATAGGTTTGCTTCTAGGGTTTAGCCTCTACGATCTCATGGTAGATCAACTCTTGTAATACTCATATCATCAAGATCAATCAAGCAGGACATAGGGTGTTACCTCCATCATGAGGGCCCGAACCTAGGTAAACATCGTGTCCCCCGCCTCCTATTATCATCCGCCTTAGACGCACAGTTCGGGACCCCCTACCCGAGATCCGCCGGTTTTGACACCGACAGGTATTACACCACATTGATAGCCCGAACCAGTATAAACTCTTGTGTCTCTTGTTCCTTGGGTTCATCGAGCTAGGCCGTGAGATCATGATGTGTGCGAGCTAGAGAGGGGGAGAGATCTTCGTGCGCACCCCGGTGTTCGAACCTCAAGGGTTTTGCCGAAACCCTAAATCCGACATTGGCGCGCCAGGTAGGGGTGCGCCGAAGCTTTCCCTTTGTCAACCCGCGCTTCTCCACTCCACCAAGTTCAGGGCCAACGCTCGCCGGGCCCGCGCCGAGCGCCGGGCCGCTCTCCCCACCCACATCACTTAGGCAGCCCCTGTCGGCGGACCTCCCCGTCGTTCTCCGTCACCTGCTGCCAACGCTGCTACCGGCCCTGCGGCAAACGAGCAGCAAGCCTCCTCACTGCACCCCTCCGTGCAGCGAGACGGCCGCACCGCCACCCCGTCGCTGACTCCGGCCGGTTCATCGTCTCATGTTGGCCGCGCACCCATGAATGCGCAAGCCGCGCTGCTCATGGCACGCGAGCTCCTACGTTACCGCCCGGTCGACGACTTCTAAGAGAACTGGTTGGACCGCGTCGCCGCGGGGGGCTCTCTTGCACCATCCCTCTCGCTGCCTCTCCCGCCCCCGGCTGTGTGCGATGTGGCTCACGGAGCACCTCCGCCTCCCCCGCATCAAGACGGCGCCCGCACGCCGAGACGTGCGGCGCATGCAGCGCCTCAGCCCCCTCCGCATCAAGACAGCGTCCTCGCTCCAAGATGCGTGGTCCCGCGGCGTGATCCACTGCGCCGTGTGCCCGGGCATGAAGAAAGAAGCTGCCAAGAGATCCCCGTCCGCAAGAAAACGCTCCACTGCTCCCAGCACTGCCACGTCAGGATCGCTTGCTACGGCAGGGCCATGTGTCACTTGCCATGGCAGCGTAGGGACACCAAGATCAAGCTCCGCCTCCATGACGGGCCCCGGTGGCCAAGGCAGGCTGCCGCGCCTTCATTCCTGAGCTGGTAGCGTCGTCTTGTTGGGCAAGTTCAAGCCGGATCTGCCTCCTGGCTACGACGGCACCCCCAACCCTGTGGAGTTCTTGCAGCTGTATGAGCTAAGCATCGAGGCGTCCAACGGCAACGAAAAGGTCATGGCGAACTGGTTCCCCATGTCTATCAAGGACGGCGCCCGCTCATGGCTCCTGAACCTGCCCCCAGGCTCGATCTCCTCCTGGGACCAGATGCGCGACAGCTTCGTCGCCAACTTCCAGGGCACTCACGACCGCCCCCTGCCGCGGGTGACCCGCGCCGCATCAAGCAACAGCCGGGAGAGAACCTGCAGAAGTACATCCAGTGCTTCAATAGCATGCGCCTCAAGTTCCCCAAGGTGACGGACGAGGCCATCATCTCAGCGTTTTCCGATGGCGTCCGTGACAACAAGATGAAGGAGGGGCTCGCCATCCATGAGGAGTTGTGCACGAACTTGGAGCTGTTCAACATAGCAACCAAGTGTGCAAGAGCTGAGGAGGGGCGCCTCTCCCTCCTCGAGCTGCCCGCTATGGATTCAGAGGAGAAGAAGGCCAAGGTCAAGGACATGAAGCGCAAAGGGGTGCAGTACTCGCAGCAGAGCCATATACAAAGCTTGGCCGAGACCTTCCCGAGTCATCCAAGGGCAGCCGTACGCTCTGCACCTTCCACAACATGCGCAGCCACAACACCAACGATTTTCAAGAGCTCAGGGCCATTCAAGATGGACGCTTCGGTCGACGCCCCGAGAGAAACGACCAGGGCTACGACCGAGGAGGTGGACGAGATGGAGGACGTTGGGACGACCATGAGCCTCGCCAAGAGTGGCGCGACCAGCCTCGCGAGAACCGCTGGCAGGATCAGCCTCGCGAGGACCATCCTCAGGGCAATCTTGGTCTCCCTCCGCTGCCGCCGCCACCAAGGAGCAATGACGACCACCAACAGGAGGAAGGGGCTGGGGGCTTCCAGGAGCCGCGCGCCATCACGAGCATCTTGGGCGGCGCTTAGGCCCCAGCTTCCCAGCGCATCTTCAAGCAGTTCTCTCGCGAGGTGAATGCAGCCCTTCTCAAGCTCGAGGCTACGCGCCCGCTCAGATGGTCCAAGTACGCCATCACCTTTGGCTCGGTGGACCATCTCAAATGCGTGGAAACCGTCGGCGTCCTCCTGATGCTCTATTTACCCGTCACCAGCAATTTCCATGTCACCAAGACCCTTCAAGTGCCATATGATCAGCTCCAGCCCACCAAGCCTTTCTCAGGAGTGACTAACGGCTCCACCACCCCGATAGGGCAAGTTCGTCTCCCAGTCACCTTCGGTCAGCACGACAGCAACCACACTGAGCTCGTGGACTTCGACATCGCCCACATCCGCCTGCCGTACAATGCCATCCTCGGGTATCCAGCGCTAGCCAAATTCATGGCAGTCACCCACCATGGCTACAACGTCCTCAAGATGCCGAGAAGCGACGGAATCATCACAGTCCCCTGCGAAGAAAGAGACATGGTGTGCTTCCTCAAGCGCGCCTTCCAAGTTGTAGCAGTTGAAGACCCTAGCAGTGCATATGTGCAGCACCCTCTTGAGGCCAACCCCAAGAAGAAGCAGCTGCTCCGCATTGGGCCTCAGGGGAGTGGCGCCTCCAGTGGCGCCACCCCAGGATAGGTGCCCGCGCCTCCCTCCCTCGCATAGGGAGGCACGCCCGGCGTCCTCCTCTGGCAGGGCTCGCGAGCTCTCTTCTGGAGGGCCTTAGACCTGGCCAACATCACGATGGAGGCGCTCGGGCACCACGTGGAGGCGTGCTTTGCGGCATGTTTCGCCCAGGAGGGCACCAGGAAAGGAGCGCCCGACGCTCAATAGTTCATCACCAAGGCCACTCAGGAGCTTCAGGAAGTAAGGGCAATATGCGGTGACCGCCGCCCACCTGGAGCTGCTCCCCATCCAGGCGAGGGTGCTGAGCTGCGCGTTTGCGTCGACATCCCTGGGCTCAACAGGGCCGCATCTCAGGAGTGCTTCTGGCCTTCGCGTGTTGGACGGTGTGAGGGCCCACCTCACAGCTACGTTCGCATGCCATTCGGCCTGCCAAGCGTGGTAGCCGCCTTCCAGCACAACCTGCAGAGCATCCTAGCAGGTCAGGATGCAAGGCATCACGCAGTCCTGGCGGAGATGGAGACTGTCCTCAGGAGGCCACCCGAGCCTCTAGAGCCTCCCGAGGCTCTGGGTCTCAACTGCTCGTCAGGAGCGACTTCTGCTCCACGTGTGTCTAGCTACCCCCGCACTCCTTCGACAACCAAACTAGGTGACATTTTCCAAGTTTATTTAGTTGGGAGCGCCCCCTGGGCTGAAACATTCCTAGACCGCGTGGATTTGTCCCTACGGCATGTATCCACTTACATCTTTAGTTCACCCTCTTAGGGGCGCCCCTCGGGCTGCATCATCTCCAAGTCGCTCGGGTCTAACCCAGTGGCGTTTCTTGCATTTACCTAAGCTAGTTTGCTTTCCATGAGTAATCTATCTATGGTTATCACCTTATTGATTGTCACCCACCATGGGAGCCGCGCTCCAATCATCTTTATTCAGGATCCTTCACATAAGAAGGCTAGGCACGGCGTCTGTGCTCGGGCCCGTCCCTGCAGCGTCGATAAATCCAACGGCTGAGCTCTGTCTGGCGGGCCGGCCCCATTCATGTCACCTCCTAGGGTCGTTGGTGCGTGGCCTTCTCGTGCGATATCCTTAGGAAATTCATTCGGCACGGGTTGTCTAACTATCTCACAGGAACGCCACAGCCATCAAGAACCAAGACCAGGCGCAACCCGCCTTGAGGTAGGGCCTCGTGAGTCCCGCGCTGGCTCACGAGTGCCCGGACACACCTCGTCTAGCCATACCGTGCAAGCCACGTGTCAGGGCGGGGCTGTATACGCCTCGGGGGCTCTCCGCAGTAGGGAGTCCCCTCCCATGTGCCAGTGGAAGCACCATGCTCCGCGCTGGCAGTCGACACTGCTGAGGAGCGGCTATGCCCGTGCAAGTGCGGAAGCGCTATGCTTCCTGCTGGTCATAAACAACTGAGGGTGGCCCCACGACCGTATCAACCTCAGGGAGCCTCCGACCTCCGTGTCTGGCCTCATCACAACACCTCCCCTTGGGAGAGTCGCATGAGGGGGGTAGGCACGGGGTCTGCGCTCGGGTCACGCCCAAGCATACGCCACCCCGCCAGGTCCCTCGGACCTGGTCGTCGCGTGCCCTCCCAAGCGGAGCCAAGGTACGAAGGTCGTTTGCACGTCAAGGGGGACTCCTGAGCATCGTGACTCAGGACCCTAACTGACCACATAGCCCCTCACTCCTTGGTCCGTCCTAGTGATCCGGATGGCCCAATGGCGACTAAGGTATACGCGGGGCCGGGCCCTGCCGACGTAGAACACTAGGCCTACTCCCAGATCTCCTTTCTATAGGTTGTTTGCGCGTTAAGGTGGACTCCTGAGCATCGCAACTCAGGAGCCTAACTGATCACATAGCCCCTCACTCCTTGGTCCGTCCTGGTGATCCGGACGGCCCAATGGTGGCTGAGGTATGAGCGGGGTCGGGCCCTGCCGACGTAGAACGTAAAGCAAATCAAAAGGAAATCGCAGAATTTCAAAGCAAATATTACAATACATATTGTTCTCCTGAAACCAAACGTGAGTTTAAGGCCTCCGCGAGGCATGGTGCATATTGCAGAAACTAAACAGGAAAGGATCCACCAGCAAGTCATCCCGTCACCCCTGGACACCGTCGTCGCCTGCAAGGCATGCTTCTTCTTCAACGGCGTCACCTTCACCTGTACCACTAGCCGGAGTTGCAGGATCAGTTGTTCCACCGGCCGGGGACGCGGGTGCGATGGTGTGGAACTTCTTCAGCAGGACCTCCACCTGACCCTACACGGCTGCAGCAGCGGCCACGTAATTCTTGTCATTCACAGGCTCCAGCAGCTCGTCAAGGCAGGTGGCAGGATCGCGGAGATGGAGGTGGCTGAAGACGTGCTTCAGCGCGGCTGAGGAATGAACGCGGGCTTCTTCCTCTGCCATGGCGCCGATACCGCTCACGACGTCCTCAAGCGCACCGGCCAGATAAGGAAGCAGCTGGGTGGGGCCCTCATCGCTGGGGCCAGCGGCTCCTCCAAGCCCTTCTCGTAGAGTGACCGCAACGCCATTCGAGACCTCTCCTTGAGGAGCTTGAAGGTCGCGCAATCCTCAGCCAGGACCTTTGCCTTGGGGTCAAGCTCGGCCTTCTCCGCCTTCAGCTTCTGCTCCAGCTCCTCCAGCCGGCTGCGCTCCATGGCCTGCGCCTTCGCCAACTGCTTCAGCTCAGCATCGCGATCCTTGACGGCGTCCTCTTGGGCCTTCATCTTCTCCTCCTCCGCCTTGCAGCCTCAAGCTTCTTCCGCGCGCTCCCTCCGCACGGTCTCCAGCTCGGCCTCCAGCGACCGGTAGCTGTCCTGGGTGGCCCCGGCATCCTTCAGCGCCACCTCGCGGGCGGCCACAGCTTGGGCGACGGCTTCCATGTCCTTCTCGGGGACCACAGCAGCCTGGCTCAGCATCGCCTGGACGGACACATCGGAGTGAAGCCAGCCAGAGACCAGCTCCAGGCGCCCAGCCACTAGGCGACGGTCGGTGCCTTGAAGATCTTCTCACAGTAGGGCCATCACAGAAAGAGCATGCTCCAGGACGTCAGGAGAGGCGGAAGAACCCGGAGACAACAATGGGGCAGAAGGAGGAGGAGGCGACGTCATCACCATGGCCTGGGAGGCCAGAAGCTCCTGAGCATCGGGGACCCCAGCGCCCTAGCCGGACGTTGGCACCTCCGCAGCCAGCGGGGCCTCGGGGGCTGAGTCCTCCCGAGGATGCTCCACCAAACCTCGCGAGGATGATCGGGCTGGAGAAGCATGAGCGCCGTTGCTACCTTTATCCGTGAAGAGGGGTGCGGCCGCAGGGGGCGATCTGGGCTTGAGCAGTACCACCTCGTTCTCCTTTCTCTTCTTCGTCGCGCGCGTCGGCCTAATTGCACAATGGAGAAGTGTCAAGGACGAGCAGTAGAAGCAAGAACAAGGCAGGGCAAGAACACTTACTGGTCCACCGTGGCGTAGTCCCTCCGCTCCTTGAGCTTGAAGCCTGAGAGCCTCGCAGCCTGAGGCGCGGGCACGCGAGCTCCAGGAGTAGAAGCAGGGGCAGCAGATGGACCGAAAGCAGCTCCAGGCAGTGTTGGGGCAGGAGCGTCGTCCCGGGAGATCAGTGCCGATCTGCCCTTCCTCGGAACCACGGGCGGCTCCTCCCTCTCCGGGAGGATGCCAGCCTCTTCATCGTCATCAGGCAAGGTGCGAAGGATGTGGGCCTTATGCAAGGGGGAGGTCTCCCCCATCCCCTCGGGGGTCGCCTCCGAGTCGCGCTCCTCGCCCTCCTCCTCTTCCCCCTCCCTACGGGAATCGCCAGAAGACACGTCCACCGTCGTCGTCGCCACCGGGACTCCAGGGGGCGCCGGCGACACCAGGCCACGCCAGTCAAAGGTGGGCATGGCGGCCATGACCAGCGCCCCGTCCTTCCGATGGAACAAGGGGACATGGGCACTCGGCGGATACTCTTGGTCGTCCCCGACCAAGAGGCGGAGAGCCACAGCCAGCTCCCCTTTAGACAAGGCCTCCGGACTCAATCGATGCTTGTATTCTCCGTCCCCGAGCGTCCATAGGGGGCGCAAGTGCGCCTAGAGAGGATACACCCGCAGCATCAGGAATTCCCTCAGGAGCATGGCCCCCGTCATCTTCGCTGCCTTTGCGTTGTCCAGCCTCAGGTCGGCGGTCATCTTCTCCGTCACCGACTTTGCCCGGTCGTCAGTAAGCTTCATGCGGGACCACCCCTCATCAGACTGGGGCATCTCCACCGGCAGCTTCAACCATGGGTGGACACACTTGGCATCCATCCTGACCCACTTGCTCCTGAAGCCATCGGCCTTCTTTCCGGCCGTTGAGATCGCGTTGGCCTTGCCGGCTACGACAAAGTTGGCGCACCCCTAGGTGTGGACATCGTTGATTCGGTGGAAGAAGAAGTGGCGCAGCAGTGCCACAGATAGCATCACCCCGACATATGCCTCACAGTAGAAGGCAAAGATCGACAAGAGAAGAATGGAGTTGGGAAGGAGATGGAGGGACTGCAACCTATAATGTTTGGTGGAAGAAGAAGTGGCGCAGTAGTGCCACAAAGAAGGGGGGAACCAGGCCACCCTCCGGCACGGCGGAGCCAGCCAGGAGCTCGGCCTTCCCCTTCTCGTTGTTCACCCCCACCGTCAGTAGGCGCGTGGCGACATTAGGCGCGTCCAGAGACGGGTCGTACCAGGTAGGCGGCGAAACATCCTTGGCCTTTCAGGGCGCCATTGGTTGGAAGCTCGGAAGGGGATTGAAGCAGATCTGGAGATTTCGGAAGCAAGGAGCATGAGAGGGGATCTGGAGCAAGATGAAGGAAGGAAATGAAGGCAAGCGTTGCCTGCACCGGCCTTTTTGTCAGACGGGTAGTTGCCGAGGCAGCATGGAGAAGCGGAGACGCCCACGTCCAATCGGTCTCCATGCGCCAACCAGGGCCACAGGCTATTGGGGCCCGTGGCGCTCCGCACTTGCCATTTGGCTTTGCCTCGAAGCCAAGCCTGAGCGTGCCTTGGGCCCGGGGGCTACTGTCGGCATTCTGGGAACGGGGGTCCCCAGACTTGCCTACCTGCGGCCCATAGCATGGCTCCACCAGCGGTCCTGTATGGCCCATCTTCACCAGCAAACACTCAAGACCCTCGCGAGGGGCTAAGCCTCGCGAGGCAGACGACACAAGACCTACTCGGGGGCTGCCCCACCAGCCTAGCTCGTGAGGTGCAGAGAGATCAAGGCAAGAGATACCTCACGAGGTTTCTGTGACGCAAGCCATGAGGACTGGGGCTAGGTGGGCGCCAGCGTGTGCAGTGTCCTCGTTTCCTCTTTGGTGGTAAAGAGGCTAGCGCAGGCGAGGAGTCCCAAGGCATCAGGCAAAGGTTTCCATATAGGTGCAAGAAGACCAAGACCAGCAGGACAGCAAGATAGAGGTCACTGTGGAGCCCAAGACGGCGTCAGCACCAGAGCCTTTGGCAGGCGAAGACTACTTTTGTCAGGATAACTTGTACTAGTTGTCTCCCTTTGAATTTGGCCGTTGTGGGATCCCTTCCCGCTCAATATTTGGGGAGAGGACCAGGGCCTCTATAAATAGGACTAGCCACCACCATAGAAAGGAGATCGGCTGATCCAGAGAGAGAGAGAGATCATCCTAAACCACACAAGTTCACCGAGCACAAGAACACCTCTCCTCAGGAGGTTGTTCTTCCCTTCTAACTGTTCATCTTCAGCGCAAGAGGCAATCCACCACACCACACTAGAGTAGGGTATTACACCACATCGGTGGCCCGAACTAGTATAAACTCTTGTGTCTCTTGTTCCTTGGGTTGACCGAGCTAGGCCGTGACATCATGATGTGTGTGAGCTAGAGAGGGGGAGAGATCTTCGTGTGCACCCCAGTGTTCGAACCTCAAGGATTTTGCCAGAACCCGAAATACGACAACTTCCAGTACTACTCCCTCCTTCCATCTACAGGGCCTAATGCGATTTTGGAGGCTAACTTTGACCAAATGTTAGAGTAATAATATATGTGATGGAACTTACACAAAGCATATGGTCAAATTCGTATGTGAAAGGATCTTCCAATGATATAATTTTCACATTATAAATCTCATGTATTATCTATCTTGTCAATTGTCAAAGGCGGTTTACCTAGGAATGTGTGTATAGCTAGGCTCTTGCATGAGAGCTCACTCCCCTTAGTTTTCACATCTCTCTCCTTCACATCGGCAAAAGTGCCATGTAAGTTGGCTCTTAATGGCTATTAGGTTGGCTCTAAGCATTTAATATTTGCATGAGCAAGGTATATGATTGGAAGAGAGTTGCATGGATACTTTTTTTCTTGATCTATGTGTTATGGCCGGGCTGTAGAATATAAGAGCCCGCTTCATTCTCTCTCCTCTCTTCTCACTCCTCCAAGTAGGATTTTAATGACATGACAAGTCTTATAGCCTGCTGACTAGGCCTTATTAGACTTGCTCTTAGGCCCTATATAAACGGAAGGAGGGAGTACTATGAGAACTGCATACTCTACTACAGATGTTGTCAGTACTCCACTAGTACTATTGGACAGGGAGCTTAAAAGTTACTATTGGACTGGCTATACGTGGTGAAATCCTAGTAGGAAGAGCACGCAGAAGAACAAGCACATTCCCGTGGTTGAAAACAAATTGGAAACCATCTCTATTTGAGTACAAATGTAGGAGTACATACGAATCTAACAATATTGATTGGGCATTGTTGAATGTTAATACTCTTTTCTGTAAGTTCGATCAAAGTAGAGACACTTTGACTACACATAAAACCTATATGTAAACTAGAAAGGATCAGAGGGAGTATATTGTACGTTCAATAGCAAAAAGAACATTGAATACCCTTTATATATGATTTGTAGATGCTATGATTACCGGTTCAAAATTTTGAATCCGCCTTAGGTATCACACATGCACCCACTTGTTTTCTCTTGATTTCATCTCGGGGTCCGCAGATCGATTGAAAGAGGACTAGGGTGGGTACAATATGTTCGTTTCGCTTATGAACGTACAATATACTCCCACTGATCCCCACAGACCGCCTGGGTCATTTCCATCATTCTATGATAAAACCGACCAAACCTTTATCTCCTTGCATGACACACAATTGATCTCTCAAACATCAATCGATCTCGTCAAGATGTGTTGGGGCAAGAACCGAATGGGATGTCAAAACAAAGATGGGAAGCGACACATAGTGGAGGCAAAGTGAAACTTTAAACGAACCGTTTGTTTGTATGCATGTCTTACAAATTACAACATTGGAAATACAAGTGAATGATACTCGGTGGAATGTTCAAATGACGCATGCGGGAGGATGGACTCGATCTGAGGGCGGCATGATCGATGGAGAGGAGGGTTGGAGAGGAATGAGAAATAGGCAATGCCTCATGATTATACTTGAACGGCTCAAATAAACAATAAGTTGTCTCGTTTTCCCTTCCGTCTTGGTCACGGAGTAAGATACTGCCTCTGTTTTATTTACTCTGCATACTAGATTTGACTGAAGTTAAACTTCATAAAATTTGACCAAGTTTATAGAAAACTAGCAAGATGCCCGTGCCTTGCATAGAACATCAAGATCTTGTGGGAGAAAAGGATGAACGAGGGAAGGCCTTATCTGCAAATGTGGAGATCAGTGCAGTTAATTGTCATAGTTTCCATCGTATTTTTTAGATATAGATCGGATGGCCTATATTGCCGAATGGCAAGCACACCATCATCACTGACTCTGCTTTTTATGTACACTAGTAAGATGCTCGTGCGTTGCACGGAACATCAAGATGCATTTGTATGTGTAGTTTATCTTGTGGGAGAAATGGATGAATGAGGGAAGGCCTTATTTGCAAATGTGGAGAGGAGTGTGGGTATGTTTTTGCAAAATTGCCATAGTTTCCTTCCTATCCGTCAGATATAAATCGGACGGTCTCTTATAAAAAACAGAGTTGGTTATGATGGTGTGCCCGCCATCCTGCAATATAGCCCACCCGATTTATATCTGACGGATAGGAAGGAAACTATGGCAATTTTGCAAAAAGGTACCCACACACCTCTCCACACTTGCAAATAAGGCCTTCCATCGTTCATCCTTTTCTCTCACAAGATAAACTAGTCATACAAATGCATCTTGCTGTTACGTGCAACGCATGGGTATCTTGCTAGTAAGAGTAGAAATATGAACATTTACAATAGCAAATATATATGATGTGGAAGTATATTCAATAATGAATCTAATGGTATTGATTTGTTATTGTATATGTTATTATTTCTGTCTATGAACTTTGTCAAAGTTTACAAAGTTTGACTTTGAGCAAAGCTAAAATGCGGAGTAAATAAAAACAGAGGGAGTACGCAGGGACTAGTACAGTTACTACTGCCGGAACATGGTAAGTTGGAGCCCTAAATGCGGGCACGGACCGGGCACACCTGAATTATTCTTTCAAATGGTCGGACACCTGCATTTAGCACACCATCCGGCTACTTAATCAAGTGTTATGCTTCATTACTTGAAAAGGAAAAGGGTGGCACCGTACCCAAAACCACCACACTTGGGGCTAGGGTAACAACTTGGTACTGTACCACATTTGAGCCAGGGCACAAAAACCACCTGTTCTATGCCTAATGCACAACGCGGAGCACTGACGCTCGAATATGGCCGGGAAAACAGGGAAACCGACATGTGGGGCACACCTGTCGGGACGATGTGGCGTAGACTAGTCCAATGGAGGAGCTGGCCCACAACCTTCTTGCCACCGGCAACCGTTCATGCAGGTCGTGGGGGCCAGCAACGTGGCGTAGCTCCAGCACCACCTCTGGACAGGGCGACTGCGGTGAGGGACATGCCCATCATCACTGGACACAGTCGGTTTCAGTGTGCCGAGGGTGGCGTTAGCGTTGTGGCACAACCAGCAGATCAACACCCGGCTCATCGAGGATGCACGAAGCGCCGAAGTGCGTGCGTGCCGCGACGCGTCCGTGGAGTGGTGTAGCACGGCCAACTGCATCTCCAAGACCTGAGACCATGCCGGGTCATCTTGCTTTTTCAATGACATGTGGGGTCGCATGTGAGCAAAGGACATCTCCAACATTGCCACAACCGTAGCTGACTACCCTGGCACTCCAAAAACCCTCGTCCCTCCCGCCGTCGCTGGTGCCTTCCCAGCCGGCGCCAGCTGCCCGCATTCATGTCGTCTGTTCGTATGCCGTCACTAAGAGGCTCGGTGCCCGAGGAACAAACTCCAGCGACTTAATGACGCACCCGGACGCTTTGGCCACACTGGAACGCGCTACTTAAAGCGACAATGCCCAGCTAACCTCCACACCATAGCGCATCGTCCTGCTACCTACCACCACATCCGCCATGACCGCGAGCACGAACGCACTGCGGGAGAGCTTTGTCTTCGGAGATGAAGCTCGAGGTCGCCGCTCGCGACGCAATAGCGGTGTAGCCCGACGCGGACGCAACCGCACAACTGGTGGCCACGATGGCGGCCGCCGACGGGAGCACCGTCAGCCATGCGTCCTACTCGCCGCCGTCCAACGTCCGGCACCGCCGAGGTCGGGGACTCCTCTTAGGATGAGTAGGACATGTCCGTCTCCCATATCCTACTCTTCCTCGCCGGAGACCGCACCTTCGTCTTGAACCCCGCCCTCATACATGGAGATCGCACATGGAGGACGTCGGTCGTCGCTGTAGAATAGTTTTAGGGTCGGGTTTCTTTTATTTTTCCGTCCTTATAAAAGTTCGAAATGTAATGAAAATTTGTCGTATTTGCATTAATCTCGGCCGGTGTATATGAACTTTCACAATAATATAGTATATTGTAGGAGTACTAGCAAGATGCCTGTGCATTGCGTAGAACATCAAGATCTTGTGGGAGAAAAGGATGAACGAGGGAAGGCCTTATTTGCAAATGTGGAGAGGATTGCGGGTAAATTGTCATAGTTTCCTTCCTATCCGTTAGATATAGATCGTACGCCCTATATTGCAGGATGACAGGCACACCATGATCACCAACTCTACTTTTTATTGAACCGAGACAAAGCTAACATGCGAAGTAAATAAACACATAAGGTATACATACACAATATATCTTAGGCACTCCAATAGTACGTCCACTACACATTCATGCATTTCACATCTTTTTACATCTACGGGAACCTATGAAAGGGTTAATGTAAATTTCCTCTCTCTCTCCTCCCTGATTTTCGTGGTGGTGGGCCCCTCCCTCCCCCCAATCTAAAATCAACAGCTCACACGTTTTACATTATGTTAATTACGTAACTGGGGTTATGTAGGTGTAGCATTACTCGTCCAAAAAACCCAACTAAGACAACCTCCCAACATATCGCTCGGGAAAAGACCCGGCCACGCCGTTTTAGTCGGGATTACCGTATTACTAGTAGTAGTATCGATGGATCGCGCGAAGCACCAATTTTTTTTGAGGGGGCGAAGCAACTAGTATAAAAGGAAAGGGGGGGTACATTCATAGCACCCCTGTCGCGGTCGCATTGCACCCCACACACGTTCGGTCCTGCACACGGCTCATGCAAATGGAACGCGCTTCGGCTTGCCTCTTCACTGACACGTGGGACTGCACTTGGAGAAACTGACCATGCGCCAAACTCCCCCACCCACCCCGCGACCCCCCCCCCAAA
>NC_041386.1:208893619-208900530 GCF_002162155.2 Triticum dicoccoides | reverse complement strand
TAATATTCCCCAACCCTCCTCCCCCCGTCCCCCTTCACTCCATTTGCTCCGCCAAAGTTGCCCTCCCCACTATGTCGATACGTTGGCGCCACGGTGCATTGAGGGGACGCACGGTGATCCTCTCCCTCCCACAGTACGCTCTCATAGACTGCCATCCTCGAGCCGCGCCGCCACCGCTGGCGATGTTCTTGTGCAGGCGCACGGCGGTCAGCACCGCCACTGCTGGCGACCTTCGTGTGGAGACGCACGGCGGTCAGCTTCTCCCACTGTACGCGCATTCTAGACTAAGGACACGTGCATGTCCGTGTAGTGTTGAATGTTAACTGATAGACGATGTTAATCTCACTGTTTGCCGAAGTAGTTTACAGTCGATATGCTCTGCTTAAGAAGCTTCCTTGCCCTGTTCTACACTCAATCTGCTTAGCTGAGATGGAATGCCAAGCCCGATTAGTTGCTAAAATATCCTGCCATATATTTATTGTGACGTAGATTGCCATGGTCTAGTAGCCAATCTGTTAGATGAAATAGCTCTACACCGTTTTATACTCGATCTTTGTTGCTGCGATGGCCTTCGATAGTTCGATGGCTGTGTGCTCGGCCTCATTGACTGCTGAAACATCCTGCCATAATTTACCACTCAAATAGGTTTGCTGAATTAGTTTTAAATATATTTCATTACTTAGATCTACTCGTCCAAATATCTTGCCATAGCTTTAGACATCGACCTAGGTATTTTTTTCTGGACTTCATAAAAAAGCATATACGTTTTATCTAGTAGAAGAACTAATTTGTATGTCTAACAGATGGACCGGACTTGGATAACTTCTGCTCGAACATTCTCCGCTGCATATGTCGAGGGGCTTGAAAACTTCATGAACTTTATCAGAGCTGAGTATGGTGGTCCGAAATCAGATGTGCTCTACCCTTGTAGCAGTTGTATGAATTCAGTTACAACACCACAGTCAACTGTGCAAAATCATCTACATTTGTATGGGATGTCGGTCACATATACTAGGTGGGTTCATCATGGTGAAGCTCTGAACATCAACGTTACTGACTAGGTGGAAGCAGTAGATCACCATCTTGATCTGCGTGATGCTCGGGTGGAAGAGGAGGAGGAGGTGGTGGTGGCAGAGCCAGTGAGCTTGACTAACATTGAAACAATGCTATGAAATGCTCGTGCATTTCGTGAACTTTCACCTGCAGAAGAAAAGTGGTGGGACCGCATGTTGGAACAATACAACGTGGTTGTCACCCCAGGAAATAAGCCGTCAATATTCTAAGCTATGGTCACCTTTCTTCAGGTGAAGACATCTAAGCAGATGACCAACAAATCATTCGATGCGATGTTGGCTACTTTCTGCAAAGCTTTCCCAGATGCGTCTGAGCTGCCACACACCTACAGTAAAATGAAGAATTTCCTTCGTGTAGTTGGAATTGGATATGATATGAGCCATGTTTGTAAGAATAATCATGTTCTGCTCTGGAAGGATTATGCCAACTTAAGTGAATGCCTAAAATGCAAATCATCAATATGAAAGATGGCGATGCTGTGAACAGGATTCCTCATAATGTTCTGAGACATTTTCCAATTACACCAAGATTGCAGAGGTTGTTTCATGATGCTGAAACAAGAGAGGATGTACTATGGCATTGTAGGAACCAAAAGTACCAAGATCAGAATGTAATGAGCCATCCATCACATGGTAGTGAGTGGAAAATCTTCAATGATAAACACAAAAAGTTTGTTGGTGACCCGAGAAACATTAGACTTGGCTTAGCTTCAGATGGATTTAACCCATTTGGCCACCAGAGCGCCACATATAGCCTGTGGCCAGTGCTTGTTATACCTTACAACATGCATCCAAATGTCTGCACCAAAGAATCAAACTACATGATGGCCTTGCTCATCCCAGCTCCAAAAAGTCCTGGAAACAATTTTGATTTATTCATGGAGCCTCTTGTGGAGGAACTTCAATAGCTATGGAGGGGTGTTCTCACTCGAGACCTATATAGCAGCCCACCAGCTGATTTCTTTCTGTGTGCTGTTATAATTTGGTGCATCCATGATTATCCGGCTTTGGTCACTATGTTAGGGTGAATGAGCATGGTTACAATGCATGTGTTCCTTGTGACAGGAATTTGCTGTCATACGCAATACTTAGCAAGATCTGTTACATTGGACACTGTCGTTTCCTTGCCAGGGACAAGCCGCGTCCTACAAAATACTGAAGACATGTGTTCAATGCAAAGCATGAAAACCGCGATGCACCAAAGAGGCTCACCGCCGATGAGTTGCAAGTGGAATTTGAGAAGGTTAGGCATATTACACCAGGAAACCATCCTGATAATGGTAGCGGGAAAAGGAAGCGTCGCAAGGCAGAAGAGAGATTATTGTTTACCCGCAGTTCCACTTTAGGGGACTTGGAGGATTGGACAGATTTGGATCTGTGGCATAATCTTGATGTGATGCACATCGAGAAAAATATATGTGACAGCATTATCGACACACTTCTTAATATTGAAGGCAAGATGAAAGATATCTTAAAATCTAGGATTGATTTGACACACCTGGGTATCAGAAATTATTTGCAGGTGCAAGATGAAGGTAAACCATGGGATATGGCACTAGCTATGTACGTCTTGGACAAGGCAAAAGGAAAAGAATTCTGCGAGGTCCTGTCACGTGTGAGATTCCCATATGGATTTGCTTCCAACCCTGAAAGGATAGTCAGTGCAGATGGAAACAAGGTACGAGGGTTGAAAACTCATGACTACCACTTCCTACTTCAAAGGGTTTTACCTGTTATCCTTAGAGGATTGGGCCGCTCTGACTTATAAAGAGCAGTTGCAGATTTGGGACAATTCTTCAAGGAACTCTGCAGTAGAAATATCAGGGTAGATGCTTTGGAGCATTTTAGAGACAAGATACCAACTAGCCTATGTGACCTTGAGAAGATATATCCTCCAGCCTTCTTTGATGTGATGGTGCATTTGGCTATTTTTCTACCTGATGAGGCACTACTTAGAGGTCCAGTATAGTATGGCTGGATGAACACTATTGAAAGGCGGCTCGACACTTTCAAGGGCTATGTTAGGAACAGAGCTAGACCCGAGGGTTCCATTGTAGAGGCCTACATTGCTACAGAAGCGTTGACATTCTGCTCAAAATACATTAAAACAGTTGATCAACTTAGCAAAGAGGTGGGTGAAGACAATCCCGGGCTCAATGTTTTTGATTATTCTGTTCGAGTTATATGGAAGAGTCGATAAGAGGACAAGCCTAAAATTTGGACAAAATGGTTTGGTATGTGTTGAATAACTGTCCTGAGATACTACCTTATATCAAGTAAGTGTTAAGTACTGCAGCTTATACATCATAATTTACTAAACTTGCAGCACATTCTTATATATTTAGATGTTTGACGCGATCACTATGTTGTGCAGCGTCTACAAAAAGGAGTTAGTGCCACAAAATCCAAGAAACATTGAAAAACTGGTTATGGCAGGATTTGCGATATGGTTCAAGAGCCATGTAAGCTTTTGAATTGCACTGTCAGTTTTTTTAAGATATTGAGTACATAAGATGATCAGCTTGTCTATTTTCTAACCATAGGTTAAGAAGATGCGGGAGGATGGGCAGTCAGTTGATGATGCCCTTTATGCACTAGCAATGGGTCCTGATACTCGGGTAAGAAATTATGAATCTTGCATTGTTGGAGATGTGCGCTACAACACCCTTGCACGCGACGAAGGCAGGAAGACACAAAACAGTGCCATCATGAGCACGGATAAGTATGGCATAGAGACAACTGAAATGTATGCTAACATAACAGACATTGTTTAGTTGCAGTATATCTCCAGTTTTTAGGATCATCGGTGTGTGGTTCTGTTGTGCTGTCATTGGTATAACCTGTTTTCCAGGATCGCAAAACCCAGAGCTAATGATTATTCAAATCCATGAATGTCAAGGCGGCGTACAGACCAACGAGCATTTTATTTTGGCAAATCAAGCAACACAGATATTTTTCTTGGAAGACACATTTGCATGTAGGGATTACTGGAGAGTATTGCAAAGGTTTGAGCAGAGGAATTCGTTTAATGAAGTTGCACAACAAGATGATGCCTGCACTGCTCCTGATGTACAAGATTCCACAGATGTTCCTAATATCTTTGAGAACCATCACGTAATGACGCTGGCGAAAAGATTGCCTGTCGTGCTGTGGACATACAAGAGTTGATCAGGAAGAAGCCAACGTTCGAGGACATTGAGGATGAATAAGAAGATGGCACTCTGGGGAATTACGATTCAGACTGATACACATGGAAAAGATGTTGACGCTGCTGCTGCGGATGATGATTAGATTGCTTTTATCGTATTTGCCTGTCAGAAGACGTTGTTTTATGTACTTTGTGAAATTGTGTTTGCTATCACAACTGAAACCTGATGAACGTGTTGTTTAGTATTTTTCTGTGAGAACATCACTTGTTATGTATGTTCATTTGTGTTTGGTGATTGTATGACGACTAAAACATGATGACATTGTTGTTTAGTTGTACTCATATTTGGCTGTGAAACTTGAATTTGATGACATAGTTTGCTGTTGGACTGCAATTTGCTCGACGTCTTCGAAAGGGAACAAAGCTGACCTGGCAGTGCGTCTGCTAATTTATTTATTTATTACCAAAAGGGCCTATGCTATTTATTTATTTATGAGCAAAAGGGGATACCCCCCGATTTCTGTTAATAGAAATCATTAGATGTCCACAACACTACGCCCGGCCTGCTACACAGGTTTCATTTATTACTAGTTTCAGCAAAATGCTCATGTCATAGTCACTGAATACATCACGAGTGCTACATACACTGCAAATAAATAGACAATCATCCTACAGAGCACATCGATTTTGACCATTATCTTCACAAGCTCTTTCATCTCCTCATTGTTGTCAAGGTCATTCAGAAGCTGTTGCTTGGCCATGATCAGAGGAACTGCATCTTTAACCTTCTGCTCTACATCTTCATCTTCTGCCGTTCCTTCAGTTACTTGTCCAACACCCCAACCTTCTGGTATTGGGATTCCTCGGCTAACAAAATAATCAGCGTAGTTGCGTTCCCCCACATCAGCAACTTCCCAGAAATACAAATCACATGAATATTCCCTTTTCTGCACAAATCAAATTGGAAGATCATCAACCAAACTATTAAAAATATCAGCAACTAAAAGCAGCAGAACAACACTTAAACATATTATTACCCCATGATTCGGGCATTTATAGAAGACTCGGCCAGGGTTGAGGATTGTGGTTGAGACGCAATGGATGACTCTGCGTGATTTGCAGCACTAGCACCACACCAATGGCAGCGGGTTGCGATGAGCAACCGGCTGCGGTGCGTATGCCGACAGGGGTGTGATGAGACCCACAAGAGATGGTACGGGTGGCAACTTGGTGCATATCTGGTTGTTACCTGCTGAAGAGCAGGTGGACGAGGAGCCAGCGGACATGGTTGCTGCGACCAGAGCTTCTGATGCTAGGCAGAGTAAGTACAGAAGAGGAGAAGCGAACGTTGGATATGTCAATTTCATTACTTGCAGAGTAGCATAGCACCACATATAGTCATAGTATAGGTTTGGATTCGAACCAGCTACAGGAGCACGTCTCTGTTTTTTTCTAAAACTCAGCAACGTCTCTTTATTGGTACAATAGCTTGTTCTATACGCCTTCTCAAGTCTTTGATTTTCTTTCTTTTTATGCAAGGAAGGAAGGAGGACAAAATTGGAATTTCCTGGGACTTGAACCCAAACCTCTCGGTTGAAAACCAAGGGTGCTAGTCACTTATGTGGCGAACATTCCCTGGGAGGAGGATGGTAGGCGAACGCATTTTCCTCGCAGTTTTAGTTGCGATGCAAGATCGAAGGGTCGCAGTTTCGGCAATGTTACCAGGCGAACGAGCCCGGTTTTTCTTTTCTTCCTATATATAAAAAAATATGCTACTTGGTGTTAGCTTAGTCACCAAACGATTGTGCCCACATTGACCGTTGGACTGACATTCAACATCTGTCGTGTTTCTTCAAGCTCTTCTTCCACCAGTCGCCAAAGCCAAACCAGCGCCGGCGGGACCGCCTGCTCCCGCCTCCCACATCTGGCTGTGCTGCCACGCATGCATCGTGGCCACATCGCACCCTAAAACTCTGCGCATCTTCCCCGGCTCCCACTATTAGGGAAAACGTTATACACAGAACTTTAGCAGTAGCGCTTGTTAAAAGAGCACGCTACTGCTAGATAGCAGTAGCGCGTGCAAAATAAGCACGCTGCAGATGGACATATATCAATAGCGCGTCTCACCGAAAACTCGCTACTACTAAAATTCCAATCACTTAGCCGATGGGCTACACATAGTAGTAGCGATCTTCCAAAAACCGTGCTACCGCTAATAAACTTATAGCAGTGCGTTTATGTGTAAATTGCTACTGCTAACAAAAAGAAAATGAAATGAAAAACAAATAGAGAAGTAAATAAAAATGAAAGAAATAGAAAAAGGAGAAAGGAAAAATATAAAATATAAAGAAAAATAAATGAAAAAGGGAAAAAATGATGAAGACGTAGCAGTAGCACGCTCTCTGAAACGCACTATAGCTAACTTAGCTATAGCGTGTTTTATGTAACGCGCTACCGTTACTTTTGACTTAAGCAAAAACGGTTTCCCCCCGGCCACCACTTCTCCCCCAAATTGATCCCTCGCTTCGCCGCCATATCCCCCACTTCGCCGTTGCCCCCACTTCGCCGCCATCTCCTGCCGGCGTCGACGCCGCGCTCATCCTCACGGTCGCCGCCCGAGGCCGCCCAGCCTCACCGCCGCCGCCTCTCGGGCCACCCTCGACCTCACCGTCGCCTCCCTCGACCTCACC
>NC_041386.1:208820592-208893246 GCF_002162155.2 Triticum dicoccoides | reverse complement strand
CCGTCTCTCCCCTCTCTGTAAGCCCCCCAACCCATCCTTTTTAGTTAATAGATGTTAATGTTAAGTAGTAGATAATGTTGATGTTTTTAGTGGGTAATAATAGACGATGTTAAGTAGTAGATAATGTAGATGTTAATTAGGGCAGTAGGGTTTAGTTTTTGAATTGAGTTTGTTTAACTAGATGTTAATTAGGGCAGTAGGGTTTAGTTTAGAGTAAAGTTTAGTTCAGTAGTTAACTAAATATAATATATATTTGGTTTTTGAATTGAGTTTGAGAGAGCATGTATGATTTGTGTAGATTTTCTTGAAGTGTCAAACGCTATAGGACATGCAAATTTGAAGTAGTTAGGATATATGCAAATTCCTCAATTGTGTTTGCCCATGTTTCGATTGTGCCCAAGTGGCATTTTGTTGTTTCCAGGGAGTGAAGCTGAGTGGCCTATGTTTTGCCGGAATGTTGATTCATTTCCGTTCTGGCAAATTTTAGGTTCTCTATTTGTCCACTTTTTAGCAAAGGTCATGCCGAGATTTTCTGTGAATTTCGGCATGACTTGTGCTACAAACTAGGACATATCGAGTGCCCGCAATTTGCTGCACCAGGAAGGAGTCAACGTTCTTGCAAAACATAGGCCTTTTGTATGCCATTATTCATTTTATTAGGTCTAGAATTAATTTACTAGATTTAATCATAGGAAACATGACTAGCAACGATGAAGGACAGGGTTCTGGTGATTGCGACGACGTCTACCGGGTGGCAGATTAATTTTTTAGCCTTGCCGACGATCAACCGGTGGCATCGGGGACTGATACCGACAGGCAGACCGGTGCTGAGACTGAGACCGGCGCTGAGACTCAGACCGACATCGAAAACGGCGCTGAGACTGAGACCGGCGCTGCCTCGGGGAGCGGAGCCGATGTAGAAAGAAAGCAAAGAGGCAACGGCTTCCTAACGAACTCAAGACTACTAGACTGGTGGTCATGGAGGTGGACGACGGCAATTTTGAGCCAAAGGTGCCCGAGGAAGCGCGTCGATGCTACGGCAATCAAATAGGCTGCATCGTACGGACAACCGCCACCATTAACCATGAGAAACAAACGAAGATAGAAAATATGAGGAGCTCCCTCCTAAAGAAGTTTCACTAGATATTCTTGTTCCCGGGCCGGAATGAGAAGGATTATGAAGATCCAGATGAGGAACCGGCAATGAAGAAGATAAACAAACACACCATGACCAAGTTTAGCAATGCGTTGGCCGCCTGGAAGAATCGAGTGAAAGCAAAGATCATCGACAAGAAGGAACCCTAATCCGAGATTGTAAAGGATAATCTGACAATCACGGAAGATCAGTTTCAAATATTCAAGGAGGCTTGCGAGGCCGAAGCTGCCAAAAAAAGTCTCAGTACATGAAGGGGCTTCAAGAGAGGAACATTGGGAGCCACCACCTCGGAAGCCGTGGTTACGGCGGAAAGAGGTCCAAATGGGCCAAGGAGGACGTGGAAGCTGCGAGTCTTGGCATCCCAGACCCCTTGGCGGATTTCACCATGCCGTAGGAGCGTGTCGTCCTCAGGGCCCGGCACCGTTGGGACCCAGTGAACATGGTTTACGAGACAATACCGGTCATTACGGAGTTCATGAGACTGCTGGTAATTTTAGTTTCTGATCAATTCGACTGCACACGTTAGTCATATTTGTAAACGATCCTTGTGACTTTTGTAGAGAGAGCAGCACCGGATTGCGGCCGAAAGCGACTCGCCGTCTGAGGCATTAGTGAGTCCCAAGTGGGACACTCCATTCAACCGGGCGTTGAACATATTGAAACGACAACTGGTGGATACTCGACCATCGTATGGACGTGTGCACGGTGTCGGAGACGGCGCCACGTGGAAGAAGTACTACCATGAGACCACGGAGGAGAGAAAGGAAAGATGGAGGTTAACTGAAGAAAACATCGACAAGAATGTTGAGATTGTGGTTGAGAAGAAATCATCTCAAACAGTCGCAACAGCGGTAGCTGCCGCAAAACAGGTGGTTGCTGATTTGTCTACTTCCTTGGTGACGGGCGTTATCACTTGGACAAGGCAAAATCCAGAAAAAAAAATGCAGAGGACTTTCCCCTTGCCGACTTCTTGGGGAGCAGCTCGACTAGCGTTGCACGAGCACTTGCTCCCGCACCGGCTCCCGCACATGCTCCCGCACCGGCTCCCGCACTAGACGTGCTCGGTGGTGCTTCATCTTTGGCTGAGCTCGACGCCCTAACGGTATCTGTCACACCGGCCCCCTTCAATATAAATGTATAATCTCCCGTTTTCGTTGCCTTTCGGATGTCTCACGTCGCAGACTTTTCTTTGCAGGCCGACGAAACCCCGTGCACCATATTGTGCACCATCGGCGACCAGAAGGTGGACGTGGGGAAGGCGACAATAATGAAGCCGAAGGAACCATTGTTCCACAGCCGGCCGATCCCCCGAACGTCTTCAAGGTTTCCGTGGCCAGTGTCAAACCGGGCCACGAGAATTTGCCTCCTCCAATACTAGCGGGGGATGACGACGAGACACCACGGTGGCTTGGTGATTGTTGCAATGGGTGGGTGCTGTTGTGGCTAAAGAGTCTGCTTCCTCTGGAGGCGGCCGGGAGCACACCCACGGGCACGCAGCCTCGGCAAGGTATGAACATCAACACCCCACCTACCCAATTAGCGTCAGGTGTCGGGTTGGGTGATAGCGGACGTGGTAAGGAGGAGGCTCCATTAGTCGCTGATGACATCGCCATGGATGAGGATGAGGACGACGATGGCGCTGAACAGTATGTCTATACTGGCGCCTCCTCGGGGTTTGAGCGTCATGAGTCGGTGCCTGAATTGCCATCTCAACATATTATGGACGACCTTCCGATAGTAAACAAGTCTAGGAAGAGAGCGAGGGAAGGCAAAAAAGCTGATTCTATGATCCAGCCGCCTCAGCAGCCTCGGCTTCAGGACCGTATAGATATCCCCGATGCAGATAAATGGCATATCCCTGGTCAACCAATTCTACCTGAAACAGCGCTACGGGCCAGATTCAGCGATCTAAGGAGACTTCATGACGATGTGTTGCGGGTAGAGAAAGGCCTCATCGCCTCGAAAGATCCAGGATACCCACTCTACGTGGTCAACATTCAGCGGCAAATGTCGTACGTCGACAGCTTCCCTGAGGATAAGTTCTTCCTCCGATTCGATTACATATTCGACATGTTTCACGTGAAGAAGTTGGATTTTACGTTTGTCCGCCTTTATGCCTTGCACATGAACTACATCATCGGGGTTGAGCAGATATCTAATATCTATGTTGCTGACCCGTACTACATGTACGAGGGCTTCTTGGGAGTCTGCGCAAAGCACCGTGAATACGCGAGGGATTACATCGTCACTTTCATGCTCGCCAATAAGGACAAGGAGGCGATTCTCGTGCCTTATCATCCCGTATAAGTCATCCGCGCTGCTATCCTTCCTTCGATTTCAATCATTCATTTGCACGGTGGAGGCTAATTAATTTGAGGTGTACTTATTTTGCGCAGCGGCGGCGCGCCGTCCTCATCATCCTCTACCCCCGATTCTCCCACGCTCTTTACTTGGACTCGTCGAAGAACATTCACAAAAAGGATTACACCCACATCAAGGATGTTCTTGACAGTGCTATGTTTTACTACCAAGCAAGGGGTGGAGAGGTCAGGGACAAGAAGACAAGGGGCGGCAGGGCCGCCTTTGGCCATAAGACCGACTTCTGTTGCATCTAGCAACCGAACGATTCTCTTAATGATGGATTCTATGTTCTACACCACATGCTGGAGTACAGACGGGATCACCAGAACCTTCGCATGTCACCTAGATCCGGCGATGCCCATATTCTGCAATGGGCAAAGGACATAGGAGATATCGAGGATCATCGACTTCGAGCTGAGTTCTATAACATCCAACGTGAACTTGCCCAAATCATCATGAAGGAGGTCGTCGGAAAAACAGGGATGTTCTACGGAGAAGGACAAATGTCGCGGGAAGACGTCCGAACATGGATAGCCTCTCAGCGTCTCGACATGAAGCCTTTCACTAAGCTCAAGGACTATCTCCCTGACTTGGATGGATGGAACGACATGTTGGAGTGATTGTCGATATATGACAATGTGTTCATTTAGTCCATACTTTCTGTATGACAAAACTTTGAGTTATGCACGGTGAAACTTTATTTGTGATGTAATTAAACCGTCCTCCTCCTCGACTAGCGAAAATCACTCTAGTTAGGGCATTTTGGGGTACGATGAACTTTGTTATTTATGCTTATGATATGTTGTTTCTATTTTTGCCAAGTTTGTCTCTTTCTGTTTCTCAACTATATATGTTGCATATCATCGACTCATGTGACGACGCAGGTGCATAGATCATAGATGGCGAAGAAGTGCTACGCCAGGAGTATATATACGATAAGTGGCCGGAGTGTCAGGCCCAGGTGTACCGGTTTCCAGTTTCCGAGCGACAGGCAGTAGTTAGTTTAGGTTCACGCTAATGCGAGAGAGGGATACGAACTCATGTACTCAAAGTGATAGCTCTTCTCGCGTATATCATTGTTTAGATGGATGACGATGTATTTGCATGTAATCGAGACTTGTATCGCTATTTTCGAGATGATGATGAGAGACCACTTTGTGTTGGATGATGATTATGATGAGACTATTTGTATGTATATGCTATGATTACATCTGTGGTCTCGCAGGCATTTGTATGTGTATCGTGATGACATTTGTATGTGCTAAAGATTCTTCTATAAAGCCTGTTCAAATACAAAACAAATATGCCGAAAAAAACAAAAAACTACTAAAATTAGTAGTAGCGAGTGGAGAAAAGGTAGCAGCAGCGCGGTAGTAGTAGTAGCGCGCATGGAAGAAGCGCCCTATAGCTATTAGCAGTAGCGAGCTTCCACTAAGCGCGCTGCTGCTACACTTGTGTAGCAGTAGCACTGGTGAGCCCACGCTACTGCTATGTGTTAGCTATAGCGCCTTATTAGTAGCGCCGGTCCGTGCGCTACTGATACACCTAAAACCCGCGCTGCTGCTAGCCTTTTCCCTAGTAGTGTCCTGTTCGTTCCCGTCCGAGCCCACACCATTGTCATTCGCCTTGGTTCACTCGCCGTGGTGCCGCCCTCCGATGTTCTCAACATGGTCAACAACCAAGAGGAATAAGGAGATGACTGTACATGGTGAGGATGACAGTAGGGACCCAACAGCGCGCGCAGTAATTCTGTTTTTTCAGGACGGAGAAGGGTATCAACTGGGTTGTTCGGGAGCTGTGGCCGTCTAGCACATGACCAGCCCAGTTTGTTTTTTTCCTTTCTGAAAACGGCTAACCCAGCTATTTTGTTTTTTGCAGAATAACCAATGTAGGCCTACTTGTTTTTCTACGCCCTGTTGTGCCAGAAATCTTCCAAGACAAGGAGGGATGCATTTTCCCAGAAAATGGGCTATAAGTAATAAAAATGGGCTATAAGTAATACTAAATGGGCTGTAAAATGAAAAATACAGCAAACAGGCAATTAGTTCCAAAATACTTTTTTCTTTCGGATTTTGATATTTTAAATTTCATTGTTTTTGTGCGGGTAAAATTTCATTGGATTTAAATTAAGGTATTTTAAGTTTTTAATTTAATTTGAATCTGGCTAGAAATTTCGGGTCGTATGCTATTTGGGACAGATTTGGAGGCCGACTTGTGGGTCTACTAGGTTGACGTGTATGAAGGGCTTTGTCAACTTAGTCCACAAACGATTCTAGCAGCACTGACCGTTGGCTGTTAATCCAACGGCCGTGCTGCTTCTTCAATATCTGATCTTCTTGCTCCAGCCGCCCAAACCAGCGCCGATGGGACTTCTTGCTCCCGCCTCCGGTGGCCGGCTGTGCTGCCGCACAGGCCGCACCGCCCCACCCTACTCCATTGCTGGCCAGACCATTCCTCTACTCACCCACACCTCCTGTTATTTTCTGGCGACGGCAGCCAGACCAGTAAACCCTCGTACTCCCCACCCCATAGGCAACCACTGCCGAGTCTTCCCCGGCTCTGTGTCGTTCCCTCCCTAGGCCTCGCCGTTGTCCATCGCCATGGTGCTCTCGGCGCGCCGTGGTCAACAAACGACACCCATCGGGCATGGACTGTACATGGAGAGGCTGACAGCTGGGTCCATGGCCGCACACAAGGAAATGCCTCCTTATTACGCGCAAATAATGATTCCTCCACCTGACATCTGGGACCCACCGGAAGGGCCTCTGTATTTCGTAAAAAAACGTTCCCCCCACTGACTGGTCGGACCCACCAGCTATATCTTCGCACGCAAGGAAGTGCCTCCTTATTACGCATAAATAATGAATACTCCCCCTGCTAGATGGGACCCTTCGTAGTGGGAGGCTGACATGTGGGCCTACTAAGTTGACGGGGACAGAGGGATATTTCAACTTAGTCAATATGAACGATTCTAGCTCTAGTGATCGTAAGATGTCCATCCAACGGCTGTAGTGCTTCTTCAACCTCTGGTCTTCTTGCTCCAGATGCTCAAAGTAGCGCCGGTCGTGCCGCCTGCTCCTGCCTCCCATGGCCGGCTGTGCTGTCGCAGAGGCCTCACCGCCCCTTACTACTCCCACCGCTGGTCAGGCCCTACGGCGACGACAGCCTCACACCGCAGCCGAACCAGTGAACCCTCGTACTCTTCTCCGCATGGGCATCCACTGCCGCGTCTTCCACGTCTCCGTGTCGTCCCCTTCCTAGGCCCTGCCGTCGTCCATCGCCTTGGTGCTCTCGGCGCGGCGTGGTCAATGTGGTCAACGAACGACTTACATTGGAAGAGTACAGTATGTGGAGAGGTTGACAGCTGGGTCCACGGCCGCAACAAGGAAGTGCCTCCTTATTACGCGCAAAAAATGATTTCTCCACCTAACACCAGGGACCCACCGGACGGGCCACTGTATTTCACAAAAAAACGACCCCCTGACTACTGGGACCCACCAGCTACATCTTCGCACGCAAGGAAGTGCGTCCGTATTACGGGAAAAAATGATTCACCCCCTGACTGCTGGGACCCACCAGCTACATCTTCGCACGTGAGGAAGTGCCTGACAGTCGGGACCCACCTGGTCGAAGCATACGTAGTATTGTCATTCTAGTCGCGAACGTGTATGTACATAATGGTCAATGTAGAAGCGTGCATGTGTGGTAGTAGAGGCGTGCATGTGTGCTATTAGAGGCGCGCACGTAGCATGTACATGTACGTACAACAGCCAGGGTAGAAGAAAGTAAATACGGCACGTACGTACATACGGGCGGGGTCTCGAACGCCTACTCGCGCATACGTACGGCCAGGGCTCGTGTACATGGTTGTGGCTGGGTCGGAACGGCGAAAGTGCATCGTTGTGTTCATGGGGAGGCAACAGAACGTGTCGTGTTCATCGGGAGGCAACGGAACGTGTGTTGTTCATCGGGGGCCAACCGGCTTGTACGGAACAGCCGATGGAAACGAGGCCTGGCGTACCGCAAAACGGAGGAAACAACCTTGTGTTCGACCGGCCACAATGGAAACGGGATCATCTTCATCGGGAGGGGTTTAGCATACCACAAAACGGAGGAAACAGACCTCCTATGGTCGAAATGGGGTCCTATTGATTGGGAGGGGTGTGGTGTACCACAAAACAGAGGAAACAGATTTGTGTTGGAGCGCTATGGTCGAAACGGGGGTCATGTTCATCGGGTGGGGTGTGGCATACCGCAAAACGGGACTCCAAGGGATACTGTTCATCTCCACCGCCGACCTCCTCCAACCTCCACGAGCTACTGTTCATCCACTGTCGACATCCTCCAGCCTCCACCTGCGACTGTTCATCCATAGGCTCCCGTTCATCCAGGCTCCACCGGCCACTGTTCAACCAGCCCTCCACGGGGTCTTGTTCATCCATCCCTCCACGAGGTCCTATTCATCCACCGGCACGATCGATCGGGGTACTGTTCATCCAGCGGCAACGTCCTCTACTACCACGTGGTCCTGTTCATCCAACCCCCACCGGGAACTGTTCATTTGAACCCCCCAACAACACTCACTGTTCATCCAGAGGCAGCATCGACCGGCTTCAGTTAGCAGCAGTAGCGAAGGAATCGCTCAATCGGGTTTAGTTAACAGCAAGGGATCGATCGATTGCTCGGGTTCAGTTACACGTAGCCTGCAGTGCAATCGCTCGGGTTTAGTTAGAGCCCAATGCCTCGCTCGGGTTCAGTTAGAGCCCAACACCTCGCACACACGCGCGTACATATGAGAGAAACGCGCATCGCTCGGCCCCCGACCACCCACAGTAACCGGGAACTCCTCGATATTTTCCTCGCCCTCGCTTCTACCATGGTTTTTCCGTCATGGACGGCCCAAAGAATGTCATGCAGTTGCGTCTCCGGCCCGCCAAGGATGAAAAGCCCATTTTTTGTTATGATTTTTTGTCATAGAAGTAGGACCCCACCACATCAATGATGATACCGAGTTTTGTCACAATTATCGTCATAGAAGTGTCAAAAGTATGACAAAAAAAATTCATTCGGTCGAAAATGTCACAGATGTGTCTTTTTTTTGTAGTGACTTTCACTTTCCATGGCTAGCAGTATCCACGGTTGCCCTCCATACCAACACTTTCCAAGGAATTTACTATTTTACAACATAAAGTAAATTCATTTCTCATTTCGGGACTGGGCATCCCTAATACCTTCGCCTTACTCTCATGCAATGACAAGTGAATAAACACTCATCATGAGAATAACACATCTAGCATGGAAAATATTAGCCACCCCTCATCGCTTCACAAGCGAAACATACACATAAAAGAGAAGTTTATTTTGAAAATTAGAGATGGCACATACAAATTTTCCTAGAAAGGCAAAATAATACCGCATACTTTGTGCAAAATGAAGGCTAGCAAAAGACTGAGAAGCGACCAACCAAGAAACGAATAATCTCATAAGTGAGCATTAAGCATAACTAACACCGAATAATGCACCACAAGTAGGATATATTTTCATTGCATAATTATTGACTTTCATGCATGCATAGGGAATCGCAAACCTTAACACAAATATTCTTACTAAAGCATAATTACGTATCAACATAACTCACATATCACATCATCATATCTCAAAACTATTACTAAAATAAAGTTTAGTTTTTCCAATGATCTTCATGAAAGTTTTTATTATATCCTTCTTGGATATCTATCACTTTGGAACTAATTTTCGTATGTTGCTTTTAACAAGCTCAAACAAATGTAAGTGAAGATCTTGAGCATAATTTTTTCTTTATCTCAAATTAATTTAAGTGAAGCAAGAGAGGATTTCTTGAAAATTTCACTCACTCTCAAATAAATCTAAGTGAAGCAAGAGAGGATTTCTTCAAAAATACTAAAGCACACCATGCTCAAAAAGAAATAAGTGAAGCACTAGAGAAAATCCATAGCTCATAAAAGATTTATGTGAAGTATAGAGACCAATTCTAACAAGTCATGACATAATTTTGGCTCTCAAATAGGTGTGTCTAGCAAGGAATCAAGACTTAAGACATAAAATAAAACAAGCAAAGACTCATATTATACAAGACTCTCCAAGCAAAACACATAGTATGTGATGAATAAAAATATAACTTCGAGTAAAATACCGATGGTCGTTAGAAGAAAGAGGGGATGCCACTCGGGGGCATCCCCAAGCTTAGTTGCTTGCTCTCTTTTGGATAATAGCGGGGGATGCCGGGGCATCCTCAAGCTTAGGCTCTTCTTACTCCTTATTCTTTCATCCATCGTAAGATAACCCAAAACTTGAAAACTTCAATCACACAAAACTCAACATAACCTTCGTGAGATCCGTTAGTATAAGAAAATAAATCACTAATATAAGTATTGTACCAAACCAATTCATATTTTGTTCTTGCATTATTTGTATTGTATTCCAACTTTTCTATGGCAAAAACGCATCAAAGAAAACCATAGTGCCATCAAAATAAGCACACACCACAAAGAAAACAGAATGTGTGAAAACGGAACAGTCCGTAGCAATCTGGATGTTTTGAATACTTCTGTAACTCCAAAAATTCTGAAAAATTAGGACGACCTGAGAAATTTGTATATTGATCTACTTCAAAAGGAATGTGTATTTTATCGCTCTCTGGTTAAAAACGAGAATTATTTTCGTGGGCGCAAAAGTTTCTGTTTCTTTTCAGCAAGATCAAACAACTATCACCCAAGAAGATCCTAAAGGCTTTACATGGCACAAACACTAATTAGAACAGAAAAAACACAATCATAACAGCATAATTGTGCTAACACTCAAAAACAGGAAGCAAAAGGCAAAAATAAATTTTATTCATTGGGTTGCCTCCCAACAAGCGCTATAGTTTTACACCCTTAGCTAGGCATAAAGCAAGTGTCTATGTTTTGTCATATTTGGTCAACTCTTCAATCAAACACTTAGAATTCTTCAACGATTTAGCATAAAGATTTTCAATGATAATACTCCTAGGAACAATTTAAAAGAATTCATTCTTGGCAAAGGGATCTCTTATAACTTCAACAATATCCAGGTGAATGCTAATCATCTTAAGATCCTCCTTAATATTACTAGAAGTTGCACACTTGTTTTTAGTAACTTGAGTAGTCTTGCCAACCTTTACGGGAGTTTTTTCAATAGTTTTAGCGGAAGCAAAAGCCATGCTCAAATTACTAAAGATTTCTTCTAGTTTATCAATTCGAGACTGGCTTTCTTCAATTCTTTCATGAATTAGGGCCCTCTTTTCCTTTAACAACTTAAAAATTCCTCCCTCTTTTGACCCAACCTTGGTAGAAAAATTACGTGTCTTTTTATCCAAGTTTTCAATATGGTCTTTAGTAAGCATTTTCTTTTCAATAGCACCTAATCTTTCCATAACATGCTTAAGAGTCAAAGTTGTTTCATTAATCATAAGAGGTGGTGATCCCACTAAATTTCCCATAGCATTAAAAGAATCAAGAGAGGGACACATCAAGAAATTTCCACCGGTAATCGTATCAAGGACGAATCTATACTGAGTGGTGATGCCCACATAAAAGCTACGAAGAGGAACAACGATAGATTGCTTGCGGATAGATCTATTATGAGCATTGCAAATTCTATACCAAGCATCTTTTAATTTTTCTCCTCCCCTTTGCTTAAAGTTGAGAACCTCGTTCTCGAGAGTGCACGCAATAGAGGAAGAACAATCCATGACGATAATAATGGTAAACAAGACTACACACAAAAACAAATCCGACAAGAAAACGGCGAATGAAAATGAGGGGCGAATAAAACGGATTATTTTTGTGAAGTGGGGTAGAGGAAAATGGCAAATAACGTAAATTGCGAGGAGATGAGATTTGTGATTAGGAACCTAGTATATGTTGAAGATCCTACCTGGAAACGGCGCCAGATATTCCTTTTTGATGTCGCTTGAAGCTACGTTGGTATTTCCCCAAAGAGGAAGGGATGATGCAGCACAATGGTGGTAGGTATTTCCCTCATATACGAAACTAAGTTTATTGAACCAGTAGGAGAACCAAGCAACACAACGTAAACAACACCTGCACACAAATAACAACTACTCGAAACCCGACGTGTAAAAGGGGTTGTCAATCCCTTTCGGGTAGTGGTGCCCCAAGATGGGCAAACGGACGTGAGAGAGTTGTAAATATTGATAGATCGAACACCAGATAAAATAAATTGCAGCAAGGTATTTTTGTATTTGTGGTTTAATAGATCTGAAAATAAATGCAAACGAAAAGTAGATCACGAAGGCAAATATATGAGAAAAAGACTCGGTGGCCGTAGGTTTCACTAGTGGCTTCTCCTGAGAAAAATAGCAAACGGTGGGTAAACAAATTATAGTTGGGCAACTGATTGAACTTCAAATAATCATGACGACATCCAGGCAATGATCATTATATAGGCATCACGTCCAATATTAGTAGACCGACTCCTGCCTGCATCTACTACTATTACTCCACACATTGATCGCTATCCAGCATGCATCTAGTGTATTAAGTTCATGGAGAAACCGAGTGATGCAATAAGAACGATGACATGATCTAGACAAGATCTATCTATGTCGAGATAGACCCCATCGTTTTATCCTTAGTAGCAATGATACATATGTGTCGGTTCCCCTTCTGTCACTGGGATCAAGCACCATAAGATCGAACCCTCTACAAAGCACCTCTTGTCATTGCAAGATAAATAGATCAAGTTGGACAAACAATACCCAAATATCGGAGAAGAAATACGACGCTATAAGAGATCATGCATAAAAGAGATCAAAGAAACTCAAATACTTTCATGGATATAAAAAGATTGATCTGATCATAAACCCAAAGTTCATATGATCCCAATAAACACACCGCAAAAAGAGTTACATCATATGGATCTCCAAGAGACCATTGTATTGAGAATTCAGTGAGAGAGATGAAGCCATCTAGCTACTATCTACGGACCCGAATGTCTACAAAGAACTACTCACGTATCATCGAAGAGGCACCAATGGAGGTGGTGAACCCCATCCGAGATGGTGTCTAGATTGGATCTGGTGGTTCTGGACTCTGCGGCGGCTAGATAAATATTTCGTCAACTCCCCTAAGGTTTGGGGAATATTGGGGTATTTAAACAAACAATAGGCGGTCCGGGGGCACCCGAGGTGGGCACAACCCACCAGGGCACGCCTGGGCCTCCTAGCGTGCCCTAGTGGGTTGTGCTCTCCTCGGAGCACCCCCCTAGAGCAGCCAGGGCCCATTAGGTATCTTCTGGTCCATAAAAATCTTCGTAAAGTTTCGTGGCATTTGGACTCCGTTTGGTATTGATTTTCTGCGATGTAAAAAACATGCAAAAAGCAGCAACTAACACTTGGAACTATGTCAATAGGTTAGTACCAAAAAATGATATAAAATGACTATAAAATGATTATAAAACATCCAAGATTGATAATATAATAGCATGGAACAATCAAAAATTATAGATACGTTGGAGACATATCAGACATCCAGCTAGTCGCCCCGCGGCACTAGCGGGGGCGTGGTGCAGCCGCCGCTGGCACCATCAGGAGCCGAGCGACGGTACAATCGACTTCATCATCACCCTTGGCATGTCCAGCTTCGGAGGCCATGGCGCAGGCTCAACTGCTACTGAGCTTCCCCCCCCCCCACGGCCGAGCAGATGGATGAATGGTGTGCTACCATCCAAAGTCTGCTCGATTTCGCCAAAGCTGGGGGCTCGCGGCAAGTTGTCCCACCGTGGCCTCCCCAAGCGGCAGCAACAACTTCTGCTGCTAACCGTACGGAAGGAGTCATCCCCACGGTGCAGTCCCCACCATGGCAGCCAGCGCGAGCATGACAGAATCAAGACCCCGACGATGTCTCGATGGCCTCTTCCAACCCTCAAGCACGTCCAGGCCAACAACGAGCCCCGGAGGATAGTCGGAGAGGAGACACGTGCATCATCGTCGAGCAACGCCGCGATGACCTCCGTCAGACCGACGAGTACGGTGGCAGCGACGTCGACGAGCCCACGCTCGGTATTGGCGGGTGCCTACCTTTCGAGGTTCGCTGCCCTACCTTTACTCATGAGCTGCGGCAAGTTCGTTGGCCGTTCGTACGTATGTTCAAGCCGGAGATACCTGAGAAGTACGATGGGAGGCTGAACTGGGCAGAGTTCCTGAGCATCTACACCATCGCTGCCAGGGGAAGAGATGAGAAGATGTTCGCCGACTACTTCCCTTTGGCCCTCAAGTCCAATGTGAGGTCTTGGCTGATGCACCTACCGGAGAACTCCATTTTGTAATGGGTTGACCTATGCCACGAGTTCATTGGCGCCTTCACTGGCGGTCATCAAGAACCCGGCAGTCCCAGCGACTTGCAGCTTCTCCAACAGAATGAAGGAGAAACCCTCCGTAAGTATTTATGAAGATTCAGCGAAGTTCATAGAAACATCCAAAATATCCATCTAGCAGTTGTCAGTGTCAAAACTGGCCGATCTCGGGTAGGGGGTCTCGAACTGTGCGTCTGAGGATCGAAGGTAACAAAGGACACAGGGAACATGATGTTTACCCAGGTTCACGCCCTCTTAATGGAGGTAAAACCCTATGTCCCACTTGATTGTATTTGATGAGTATAGGGGTTACAAGAGTCGATCTACCTCGAGATCGTAATGGCTAAAGCCGAGATGTCTAGCCTATATGAATTTTGATGACCTCTACAGACTAACCACTCTGATTTATATAGACACCGGAAGGGCCTAGGGTTGTACAGAGTTGGTTTACGGAGGAAGGAAACTATACATCTGGACGTGAATCTTGCCATCCACGCAAAGGAGAGTCCTATCCTGACATGAGGGAAGGCCTTCTACCTTGTATCTTCACGGACCATCAGTCTGGCCTATATCATACAGTTCGGACACCCGAGGACCCCTTAATCCAGGACTCCCTCAGTAGCCCCTGAACCAGTCTTCAATGACGATATGTTCGGCGCGCAGATTGTCTTCGGCATTGCAAGGCGGGTTCCTCCTCCGAATACTTCAAAGCAATCTTTTGAATAAAAGAACTATATCCGGCTCTGCATGACGCCCACAACCCTGAACAATGAAGACAACTTTTTCTGTAAAACCCTACATCTGGCCTCTTTATCATTTCGAACCGTTTTTTGGCCTCCCACTTCGCGTTTCGAGGCGCGGCCCCTATTAACATGTCTTGTCAAAGCAGAGATCATGCCTACTTATTGTGGGATCCTCATCAATACGGGTTTAGGTAATCCAACCGTGTCATTCACACGACCCCTTGGGAACAGGCGAGTTTTAATGATTAAGGGGGCGCTTGATATTCACTACCTATATAAGTGGATAAAGATACCACTTTTCACCCCATGCCTTCTGCCTTCTCCTGTTTCCCATCCTCAATCTCTAGCGCCCAAGCTTCAATCTATCCCACCGCCACCAACCTCTCCAGCCATGTCCGGATCCGGCTCACAGGGCAAGTGGGTGGCCTCCTCCGTCATGGAGAAGGACGTCAAGGAGCTCCGGGAGGCGGGGTACCTGATTGCAGACGTCGCGCACAGGCTCCCTACCAAGAAGCAAGTCATCCCCACTCCGGAGCCCGGTGAAAGGGTCGTGTTCATCCCCCACTTTCTCCGCGGTCTAGGGTTTCTCTCCACCCCTTTGTCCGCACCATCATGTTCTACTATGGGCTAGATTTTCATGATCTAGCCCCAAATTGTTTCCTCCACATCTCGACATTTATCATCATGTGCAAGGTGCTTCTTCGCCTCCCCCCACACTTCAGCGTATGGCTCAAGATCTTTAACGTGAAGCCGAAGGTGGTCGACAAGCAACATGCGGACTGCGGCGGTGCTATGGTGAGAAAGCTCCCCAACACCACTTGGCCCAAAGGGGCCTTCGTGGAGACTGTCAAGGTATGGCCGCAGGAGTGGTTCTACATCACCAAACCCTGCGGCGCTACATGGGCAGCCACTCCTGAGTTTAGATCCGGACCCTCTATGCGGCTCATGTCGTGGACCAAGAAGGGTCTGGACTGGGGGTCGATTGCGGAAGGGCTGATGCTGCAAAAGCGCATAAAAACATGATAAGCAAGAACACCAGTCTCGCTGACGTGATTCAGGTGACGCTCTTCCGCCGGATCCTCTCCTGCCAATCTGATCTCTCCATATGTGGTAGTTCAATTAGAAAGGTCCCCGGACCCTGCAGCGCTTGTTCGGCACAACGCACAAAGAGATCTAGAAGATGCTCTTCAAGGCCCAGAAGGCGTGGCTGAAGAAGACCGATGACATCGACCTTGACAGCGAGAATCTGGCCACTCCGGTAAGTGCATAATGCCCAAATATACCTTTGGTCCATAAAACCTCAGGCATAATGAGTTTTCTGACTCTTGCACAGGGCTGGATAGCGAAAGCGGAGCAAATCTAGTGTTCGGCTCCGCTGCCTGAAGATCCGGCCACTCCCCAGCTCACAAAGATGTCTCGGTGCCCTATCAGGCACTAGAGAAGAAGGCCAGGAAGAAGGGCAAGGAGGCCAAGGGCGGCCCCCGCTGTAAGGGTACTTCGGACGTGGTGTCCGAAGAGACTGAAGTCCCCTCCTCCCCTGAGGGAGATGAAGACGAAGAGGAGGAGGAGGTGGAAAGTGACTCTCCCCTCAAGGGGAGGAAAAAGAAAAGGGCAGCCTCCACATACCCGGAGGAGGGGTGTCCAAGAGGGGGGAAATAACCCTCTCGGATGGATCAGATTCAGATGCCGGACACATCCCCAAGAGGCGCCCCCGGACGAAGCCCCTGTCCCAATAGTAAGTACTGAAGGTTTCATTACGAGTATTCGGTCCCCTATGCTTTTAATATAACATATCATGTTGTGTGTATTTCAGCCCTGCTCGCGAACTCCCCGACCCTTCATTATCTGTGGGGAGTTCTCTGCCACCCAAGATGGCAGAGAGTGAGATGCCTCCGCGAGCTTCTCCGCCTACCGCCGCGAATGAGACCGAGGTGTTGTCCCGAAGAACCTCTCCAGGTCGCGGAGGGGTCAGCGAGGTTGCCACGACGGCACCCAAGGGTGAGGCCTTGGCTGCGAAGAACATGGGGGTGCAATCCCCATGGAGACCGACAGCAGGGGCCCTAACCAGTCCGGCCCCCATGGAGACCCATGCGGCTCCGGAATCGAGCTAGCAACCCCCTTCAAAGGAGGGGGGAGCGTCGGCTCCGACGGCGACCTGCACTAATCCGGAGGCGGCAAATACTCAAGTGGAGGCACTGCAACGTGCCACCATCATGGAGGAGCACCGCACCCTGATGGGTGTGGTGGTTGAAAAGGTTCAGTCCACAAAGAGCGGACTGAACGAAGCCTTCACCAGCCTGCTAATAGGCTTCGAGGTATGCGACGTAATACTCTTTGGCACTTCTCATATGAAGGGAATATGCTTGTATATAGATAGTAGCCCCTGAGACTCTACCGGTTTTCGAAAAAGCCAAACAGAGGATCGAGTAATAATCGCATGAGGTGATGTACTTGTCTATTGGATGACAGGCTTCCCTGTTGGTGGCGACCGCCCAGGCGGGCTGAAGTTACTGAACTCAATCGGAAGCTGAAGCTAGCTGATGATGAGATCGACCACATTAACAAGCGGTTCCATGAGGCGCCAAGTATGTTTAAAAGAGCTCTTATATGCCTGAGGTGATATGCAAATTCAGAGTTAAACTCATGCAATGCTATGATTTTGATTACAGGTAGCGCGGCCGAGGTCGAGACCCTCAAGGACGCCATTGTCCAAGCCAAGGAGGAGGCAAAATGGAGCAAAGCAGCCGCTGATAAAACGATTGTGGATTTAAAGACCGAACAGGTCGCTCGCCGCCAGCACGAAGAGAGGGTGGCCGAAGTGGAGCAGGAGCTGAAAGACACCATCAGCAAATGCGAGACTTTGGAGGAGAAGACTTCGGCCCAAGCGGCCGAACTTGCCAAAGCCCTCAATGGAGCCAAGAAGGCGCGGACCGAGTCCCGGGCGGTTCGGGAGGAGATCCGTCAGGCCGAATAGATAGCAACTGGTAATCTATTTCTTTGTAGAGTGTATTTGGCAGTCAAAGATATGCCTTGCTCACTCAACTATGGTTTTCTCCAGACGCCTTTGCGGATATTCCGAAGGGCGCTGCCGACACTGCGCAGTTCTTCCGGGCCCAGGAGGGGAACACAATGGAGAAGCTCTTCTGGTCACAGTACCTGGCGCCGGAGCGTCCGACGCTATTGAACAACCAGATGATGCAACTGGCGGAGCTGCATAAGATGTCCAGTTTGGCCATGAAGGACGTCATAGTTCGGATTTGCCCGACCGAACCCATTCCTAGCAGCTACTTAAGTTTGGTGAAGCGACTCACCGACTCACTGCCCCGAGTTGAAGCTGTAAAGCATTCGGCGTGCATAGAGGGTGCGCAGATGGCCTTTGCCCATGTCAAGATGCACTGGGCGAAGATGAAGGCCACCGTCGTGGCGACTGAGGGCCCACCCGAAGGCAAGGACACCCACAAGCCGGAGCAGTATTTTGACGACGTCCTGGAGGGTCCCTGAATAGTAGAAGGCCAATGCTCAAAGGATATCATGTTTGAGTGAATGTATCTGGGTTGTCCATATTTTGTCTTATGAAACAAGGCTTTGTAATATATTTGTGCCTTTGTTTGAAATTATTTTCCTCCTATGCGGTCGTTTTAATTCTGAAAGTTTGCCAGTCGTCGGCTTCAGCCCCCACGTAGATACTACGGTGGTGTTTCGGATAGCGCACAGTTACACTTGACCCAACGTCTTGGTCCGTAAAGGAGGTATCTGCGCAGCGAACCAGGCAATCGGATTATGCGGCTTTATCACTTTCACTTAGCCATAGGAGTTTGATGATGAGACTAAGTACTAGCCCCTGGTGCGTATGCGACTATCGGAACTGGAATGCCTCAGGCACATGACTTGACAAAGGCCAGTCCTTCGTATAATACGAAAGAAATCGCGAGAGATTTATAGCAAGTCACCGAATCGCCGACCAGCTCTCGTCATATCATGACAGACAGTTTTCGGCTTTCGCTACTGAGATGTTTGACCGGACGAAACAGGAACACAATCGCGGTAGCTCTCCCTTTACTACCCTAGCTGAACAAGCGGAATGTAAGGTAGTAATCTCATGAGCCGGGCAACCCAACTATTGACCAAACACATGATTCGGAGCTGATGCATATAATGCAATATTTGGGACGCCGAAGTATACTCTAGAAGTGTTCGGACTATTTGGAAATATGCATGGCCGAATAGAGCCCCTAGCATTTAAGCCGTACCAAAGTATATATGGCAATCTGACGACAAAGAAGGAATACAGATTATGAAATAAACCAATATCGAATAGGGGTTGGTGAAAAACTGCTTCCATTATAATCTGACTCATACGTCAAAACGTGCTATTATAGATAGTGCCATAAAGAACAAGACTATTTTACATGCCGAGAGTTTGTAGACATGGGGAAGCTGTATACAGGGCTGAAAACAGAAAAGGTATTCTTGAAGATTCCCTTAACGCCCTGCCGGACGTCTTCGCCGCTATCGCCTTGGTGTCGAATCCTTTGAGAGGAAAAATCGATGATCGTATGTATAGAAGGGGCCTGGGGAAGGGCCCTTGTACGATCATGAAGTTATTAGGTTTTAACGAACCTGTAATATGAGAAGAAAAAAAAATCGTTAAGGTCCGAATAGGGTCGAGCCGCACTATGAACCTTGTCCGCAATGTGCCTCCGTCGTTGCCCAAGGTATTATAAGTGCGTAGTTATGCACACGCGGTACATATGCCATGGTTAGATGGGGCGATTGACGGAGGCGGAACTGCTAGGCCATTGCTGGACTAACCAAGCTGTCGTCCTGTATGGTAGGCCGAACTCGTTTGACAGTCTCCGGAGGCTTGATGGCCGATGAAGTGTTCGGCTTGATGAGTCTGCTCTATACCTCGGCTGCAAGGGCCACGGTGTGCTCCTCAGTACGGAGGGAGCGCTCCATATTTCCATTGATTGCGATAACACCACGGGGTCCAGGTATTTTGAGCTTTAAGTAAACATAATGCGGGACTGCATTGAAGTAGGCGAAGGCGGTATGTCCGAGCAGTGTGTGATAACCACTGCGGAAGGGGACGATGTCGAAGATCATGTCTTCGCTTCGGAAGTTGTCCGGCTAGCCGAAGACTACTTCCAATGTTAATGAACCCATGCAGCTCCGAGATGTTAAATTCAGGTACGTCCGAAGTGTGATATATGCCTTCCAGTCCAATGTGCGCAACCGCCGGATTCGTTCCAAGATGAATGTATGGTTTTCCAAGACTGTGAAGAAGCTTTACACGTTGGTGGATAAGTGTTCTTTGATGGTGGACGGAAGGAAGTTTGACGGAGTGGAAGATTGCACCAATGTTGATTCAGAGGATGATGATGAATCAACCCATCAGAAGTTCAAGAAGCACAGTAAGAAGCAGAGAGATAAGGCAGTGATGACTGTTGAAGGATCAGATATGCCTAGTACCGGCAAGAAGGACAAAGTTGAGGCCCCCGGCAAGCAAGCCTCCATGTGCATTGACTGCCGGGAAGCCGCTGCTGCCGAGAAAGCCAGGAAAGGTGATGGCCATACTGCAAAATTCATCGTACCAATGGCCACGACCTTCAAGAATGCTATCAGGTTGAGCAGTGTGTTAAGAGACAGACAACAGAGTATGAGAAGCATGACAAGAAAAAAGGTCAGACTATTGCCGGTGGTAAGGGCCGAGGTGGTGAAGTAAATCGCCCCGGTAAACCCTTTCAGAACCAAGGAAAGCCCGCCAAGGGTAGGGAGAAGGAAGTCTATGTTGATGAGAGTGATGGAGGAGATGAAGAAGAAACCAGTGTGCAGGAGTTTCAGAAGGCCACAGACGACCAGTGTGTTGACGGGGGTGCATCTCTGCACACCTCTCACCGCCAACTCAAGTGGTGGGCGCAAGAAGTCAATGCCTTGGAACCAGCACCAGATGCCCGGAAGCCGCTCAAATGGTCCCATATGCCCGTCATCTTCGATGGAGAGGATCACCCTAGCCGTACCACTGCGGTAGGGTGTTTGCCATTGTTGGTATCCCCAACGAGCCGTAACATCAAGGTCACAAAGATGCTGGTGGACAGCGGGGCTGGGTTGAATCTGATTTCCCTAGCAGATATCATCAAGCTTCAGATAGCAGAGGAAGAGCTAGAGGTTACCGACATGTTCCAAGGAGTTAATCCCGGCAGGAGCTGCCCTAAGGGAAAATCACATTGCCGGTAACGTTTGGGGGAGAAATGAACTACCAGACTAAGAGGATTGTGTTTGATGTGGTCAATCTCCCCTGCCGTACAATGGGATTCTTGGACGCCCATCCCTGGCTAAGTTCATGGCGGCATCCCACTATGCTTACAACACACTGAAGATGGTTGGGCCACTGGGAGTCATCACTGTCCCATCAGATGAGAAGGATGCAATCATTTCTATGGACAAGATGTACCGGGACATGGTCGCGGTAGAGCCAGCGGCAGCAGTAGTTCCCGCTTTGGAAAGCAAAGGAAAAAAGAGAGACTGCAGGGACCTTGGCAAAGAGTCCGGGAAGCGTGCCCCACCGAGTGCACGACACCCGTTGATGACGTGCCGTAGTGTCCCAACAGCAAGAGATCCAAGGTTGCTGCACCCCAAGTAAAGAAGGTCCCGTCAGGGCTGGCTGGCGTTGATGGTACTTTCACTATCAGCGCCACCCTCGATGACAAATAGGAAAGCGCGCTTGTTGCCTTCCTGTGGGCGAATGTCGGTGTGTTTGCCTGGCAACCATCGGATATCTCCTGTGTTCCCAGGGAGGTAATCAAGCACCACCTTGTTGTCTGCCCACATGCCCGACCTATCAAACAGAAAGTTCAGAAGCAGGCCTTGGAGAAGCAGTATTTCATTACAGAAGAGATCAAGAAGCTTGAGGCAGCTGGTTTGGTCAGAGGAGTGTTTCATCCCACATGGTTGGAAAATCCAGTGGTAGTCTAGAAGGCTAACGGGAATGGAGGCTTTGCATAGATCTCACAGATCTCAACTGAGCTCGCCCGAAGGATCCACTTCCCTGGCCGCGCATTGATCAGATCATGGATTCCAGTTCAGGATGTGATTTGCTCTCCTTTCTAGATGCATATTCTGTTTATCACCAGATCTTCATGTCTGAGGAAGATGAAGAACAGACGGCGTTCATCACTCCATGTGGCACGTACTGTTTTATCCGCATGCCAGTCAGATTTGCAAGGGCAGTCCAGATTGGTTTTGATCCACAGCTACACAGAAACATAGAAGCTTATATGGATGACATTGTGGTCAAAACCAAGGATAGAGCCACCCTTATTCAGGATTTGGAGGAGACGTTTGCTAGTTTGTGCAAGATCAATTTAAACCTCAACCCAGAGAAGTGTGTATTTGGTGTTCCCTCCGGCAAGCTGCTTGGGTTCTTCATATCCCGTCGCGGGATCGAAGAAAACCTTGACAAGATCAAAACTATCGAGCAGATCCAAGCACCTAGGATGTGAGGTGTTTGACAGGATGTGTTGCCGCGCTAAGAAGATTCATCTCCAAGTCTGCCGAGCACGCCCTACCATTCTTCAAAATTTTGAAGAAGGCTGGGCCTATAAAGTGGAACCCAATAGCAGATGCAGCTTTGCAAGAGTTGAAGGCTTACTTGTCCTCTGTGACCTTGGTTGCCCCAAAACCACAGGAGTCGTTGCTGATGTACTTAGCGGCAACCAACCAAGTGGTCAGTGTAGCTTTGGTAGCACAGCGAGAAGTGGAGGAAGCAGAGAGCGAGTAGAGACTGACAGAGTCAGATAAGGATCAGGACAGCAATGTGCATGGCAACGTGAGCAACCCCAAGGACGCGGCAAGGAAGAAAGTGGTGCAACGCCTAGTGTACTTCGTCAGCTCCCTCTTACGGGGGCTAGATCAAGGTGCTCTGGTGTGCAAAAATTGATCTTTGGTCTCATCATGGCCTCAAGGAAACTACACCACTACTTCCAAGCCCATGAGATCACGGTTGTCACTCATTTCCCATTACAAAGGATACTCCGAAACCCTGACGCTACCAGCAGAATAGTGGAGTGGGCCTTGGAGTTATCCAGTTTTGGTTTGAAGTTTGAGAGCACATAAACTATTCAAAGAAGGGCATAGGCAGAGTTTATTGTAGAACGGACGCCAACCCCTGATGAGGAAATGACAGAGACAGTTATTCCATGAGAGGAATCACCCCAAGAATGGATTATTTATTTTGATGGTGCTTTTCCCTACAACATGCAGGAGTTGGCGTGCTTCTTGTTGCCCCCTCCGGGGAGCACTTGAAGTACGTCATGCAAATGCATTTTGCCCAGGAAGAAGCCACCTACAATATAGCCGAGCATGAAGGCCTCCTTGCCTAGCTCAGGATTGCAACTGAATTGGGAATTAAGAAACTGATCATTCGAGGAGATTCACAGCTTCTGGTGAGACAAGTCAACAACGATTACCAAAGTCCATTGATGGAGGCATACGTCAAGGAAGTGAGGAGATTAGAGGAGCACTTTGATAGATTGCAAACAGAGCACGTACTCCATGCAGAAAACAACATAGCTGATCATTTGTCAAAGTGTGCTGCGCAGAAGCTTCCTATGGAACCAGGGACTTTTGTTCTGCATCTCACTCAGCCCTTCGTATCCCCAGCAACAATGGCCCGGAAAAGGAGAAAGTTAGACACCGGTATAGCCGTCCGCTCCTGGCAGAGACCCTGCCAGAATCAGTTCCTCATAGCCTGTCAGACCACCCCCTCCAGCTGGGCCCATGGGCCTCGCGAAAGAGGCTTGTGCTCCCACAGCAGATGAGGTGCCGCTAGTCCTTGTTGCCGAGACCCAGGCTCCAACTTGGGCAAGGCACATTGTCCACTTCCTCTAAACCAGAGAGCTTCCTAGCGACCGAGATGAAGCGGAAAGAGTAGCCCGGAGGGCCAGTATGTATCAGTTTGTCGATAACACTCTGTATAGAAGGAGGCCCTACGGTGTGAAATTGGGGTGTGTCTGTTGGGAAGAAGGAAAGGAACTGCTAGCTGAGATTCACAAAGGAATGTGCGGCTCCCACATTGGATCAAGGGCATTAGTTGGGAAAGCGTTCCAGCAAGGATACTATTGGCCCACAGCCCTCCAATATGTGGTTGAGCTAGTCACGAAATGTGAAGCCTGCCAGTTCCATTCCAAGAAAACCCACCTTCCTACCAAGCTCTTTAGAAAATCCCCCTATCATGGCATTTTCGGTCTGGGGGCTCGATATCCTCGGGCCCGTCCCCCGAGCAATTGGGGGCTTTGAATTCTTGTTCGTTGTTATCGATAAGTTTACAAAGTGGCCGGAAGTGACTGTCGTGAGAAAGGTGACTGCTCAGTCAGATATCAAGTTCTTGAAAGATCTGGTGTGTCGTTTCGGAGTGCCGGCAAGGATCATTACCGACAATGGCACCCAGTTCATGAGCCGTGCCTTCATGCAATATGTTCGTACCCTCGAATGCAAGATCTCATTTCCCTCTATGGCACATCCCCGGAGCAATGGACAAGCTGAGAGGGTGGACATTGAAGTGCTGCGTGGACTCAAGACAGGAACTTTTGATACGTTGTAGAAGCACGGCAAGCGGTGGATCGAGGAGCTGCCAGTAGTTCTCTGGTCCCCCAGAACGACACCAAACCGAGCTACCAGGCATACTCCCTTCTCCTTGGTCTACGGGGCAAAAGTAGTTATCCCCACAGAACTCATTTACGGGTCGCCTCGAGTGCTTACCTATGATGAAGTAGCGCAAGATCAGCACCGGCGTGACGGCGCTGTGCTATTCGAGGAGAACCATCTCCGGGCTGCTACGCGTGCTGCATGCTACCAGCAAGCCCCGCGTCGCTATCATAGCCGCAGGGTTCACGCCTGGTGATTTGAGGAAGGTGACCTTGTCCCTAGGTGCACTCAGTCCTCCAAGGGTACAAACAAGTTGTCACCAAAGTGGGAAGGCCCTTACTGGGTAGTACGGGTCACCAGACCTGATGCAATCTGTCTGGAGACGTGAGATGGCACTCAGTTGCAAAACTCATGGAATATTGACCATATCCGCAAGTTCTACCTGTAAGGCTTGGCTGTTGGGCCTTGCCTGGCAGCCCCCCTTTTGTACATGCCTTGCCTCAGCTGCATGTAACCCCTTGTACAAAGTCGGGCCGATGACCCCGTGCAAGAGAAAAGAAAGAAGAGCTGTGGAAGGCCCCCGACCAAGATTGCGTGCATGCATGACCATTCCAAGATCACCGCATAAGAATTTCATGAGCATTTGCATATGCATATAGATAGGATCGCATCCTGCATTCATTCTCATCTGGATGAAGCTGCAGGTTTCTTCCATGAATTTGGCTTCGACAAGGAGTTGAGAAGACTGCCCGGCACTGCAATCCCCGGCAAGCCATACAGATAAGTTTGACCTCATGTCCATTAGTGTTCTATAAAGCTATAACTTGTGCATAAGAAAGCTTCGGCACTCATTTGAGACCTAGGTGCTCCCATGTAGTGACTCGACCCGAATGGGTCAAGTCTCTGTGCTTACGTGTCATCCCTGGATCGGTATGCTGACACACACAGTACTCGAAGGATTTATAACAGAGGTAAATCACATGTATAAAGTAACGTAAATACTATTACCTCAAATCCAAAATCGCGGAAGCAACAAGGTTGTGGTTACCCATCAACACCAACGGCAAAGTTGAGTGTAGAAATCGTAACCCTAACGTATCACTTACTCGTCGTAAGATACTCCTGCAACATGAGACGTTGCAGCCACAGAGGGTCAGTACATTGAATGTACTGGCAAATTCACACCATAGAGAAGATGAACAATGGCTATCACTACATGCATACTTGGCTGGTGGAAAAGCTCTATGGTTATAAGGTTTTTGCGTAAAGCCAATTTTTCCCTACTGCAAAGGAATAAGTTTATTTAACTATCAAGGTGGTTGTGAAACATTGAGAATGGTTGACAGCATTCTCAATCCCAATTAAAAGTAATTAAAACCCAACAACATTAATTAGAAGTAACATGTTGAGATTCACAATGATATTCAAGTACTAGATACTCAAGTTGTCCATAACCGGGGACACGGCTAATCATGATCAGTTTGTACACTCTGCAGAGGTTTGTGCACTTTTCCCCACATGACTCGATCGCCTCCGTTTGTTTTCTCGCACTACATGGTGTTTGAGAAACAGATGACCGAGACATAGTCTTTCAGAAGCGCTAGCACCTTACATGTGGGGTAGACCGGTACACCTACATCCCCTACATCTGCTAGTCCACCTTGTAAGAGTTCTCACGACTTAGTCAACTATGCCAGAGCCCATAGTAGCATGTGGCTGCACACGGAAGTTTCTAGCATGAATTATCTTATGATCCCTTTGAGCCTGGGTGGCGGTCCAAAAAAACAGGCAAGTCCTGATAGACATCAGGTGCCTCAATCCACCCAGATGTGTGTTTAAGTTGCCACCTTAGATAAACCATTAAAATTATCAACTCACATCTGTCATGGATATCACTCACCCAATCCACGTCTACTAGCATAGCATGGCATAAATAGCAAACGTAGAAGTAACTCCCAAAGGTTTCATAGTAATACAGGTAATAGGTACTACCTCATCTACTTCCCATCCCACAATTTAATTAGATCCTAATCATGCAATGTGTGAGGATTGATCTAATGCAATAAAACTGGGTGGTACAAAAGGTATGATCAAAGTGTGAACTTGCCTGCAATGTTGATGAAGATGATTCGCACTCAAAATCTCTTGATAGATCTACTCATCACACTCCGGTCAATCTATCATAAGCAAACAATAGTAACCACACAATAAGTACTCATCTAATGCACAAGTAAAACTCGAACGAGAGAACAAATCAGAAAGTTCAACTTAAGAACTCTGGTTGCAAAGAAAGAACGAACCGAACAAACGACGGAAAACAAACGGCGGAAGAAAACAACTCGGTTCTAGCAAGTTAAAACTAGGTCAAATTTTATCATAGCAAAAACTTGTTCAAGTTGATTAGACGGAACGGAGGTTTCGAGACGAAACTCCAGGCGCTTGAATCACCTGATTCCGATAAACGGGCGAGAAGATAAACTAGAACGAAGATCGGATCTGAGATCGCGATCGCGGAATAAATCCGACGAAAAGAAAGAGACGAACGGTTAAACGAACGGGCGTCGTTAACCGGGAATAATCGGTGATCACGTTCGTTGAGACGAACGGTCCGAAAGAAGAACGAAAACCGATCTAGGGTTTCGGAAAAGAAACCGAAACGAAGAATCGGAGAGAAAAACCGGAAAAGAAAACTGGAACGGTTTCTTTTAAAAGAACTGAACCGCGGGGAAGAAAAAGAGAGGCGCGGGGCTACCTCCGGCGAGGCGGGGCGAACGGCGGCGTTGGGCGGCGGCGGCGATGCACAAAGGCGGCGGCGTGGGTGAGGGGCGGCGCGGCTATGGCGGCGGCGGTGGTGGTGAGGGGCGCGGCTATGGCGGTGAGGGGCTTGGGGTGGTGCGCGGCTTGGTGAGGCGCGGGGTGGTGTGGGGTTTGGGGAGGAGAGGGGCTTTGGGTTTTTGGTGTGAGGAGAGGGGGGTGTTGGGGTATTTATATAGGTGAGGGGGGGATTACTTGGGGTAGGGGACAAGAAATAGACTAGGATTAGGAAAAAGAAAACGAAACAAAGGAAAGGGCTAGCCTAGAGTCCTTTTAGGACTCGGCTAAGACGAGGCGAGGCGGCAGCCTGCCTCTGGCGCCAGGCGCGCGCACGGGAGGCTGGGGCTGGGGCGCGGCAGTGGCTGGCCTGGGCCTTGGCCCGGCTGGCCTGCGGAAAAGTTTTTTTTAAACGGTTACACGCGCAGAAAAACAAAAGAAAGAAAATCTAAACGAACTCCAAAAAAACCTAAAGTAAATTTTCCCCGACTCCTAAAAATGAGCCGAACAAAATGAACTTTTCTAGGGACCTAAAATGCAATTTTTGAAAACGCGCATTTTTCCCTATCCAAATAAAATGCAAATAAACTCCGACAAACAAAAATTTGATCTATTTATTAAATCTTCATTTTTCCTCAATTTTGGGAAAGTCATATTATTCCCTCTCTTATATTTTTTGATATCGGAAAAATTACTGAAGATGAAATAAATAAATCAAATGATCCTCTTTTCAATTCGAGAAAACTCTCAAATATGAAAATAACGAAATCTCCAACTCTCTCCGAAGGTCCTTGAGTTGCGTGAAATTTCTAGGATCGACCAAAATGCAAGAAAATAAGATATGCATGATGATCTAATGTATAACATTCCAAATTGAAAATTTGGGATGTTACAAACCTACCACCCTTAAAAGGAATCTCGTCCTCGAGATTCGGAGAGGCTAGCAAGAAAAGGTTAGGGTTTGGGGGTCTTCTCAAAATCCATCAATCATCTCCGGGGTCTGGGGTGCTACCACCCTTAGAATCATTGTTACGGTTCCATCGAAACTCATATACTCCATCCTTATTCTCGACGGGGCCGGTCTTCTCAGATCCTCGAGAAAATTCCTTCGCTGAGCTCTTTTGGTAGTGGCATAACCTTTTTCTCAATTCTTTTATCTTTCATCTTGGTAAGGTTCTTCTGTGACTGGGTCTTCTTAGCTGACGGTCTGGCGCCAATTCTAAATAACTATCGATATCTCATGGTGGTTAACAATTTATGGTTTCTCCTGCAGGAAATGGGTCTGGGTTGATCCTCACCGTATAACCTACGGTTGGCACAACTGCCATGTACAAGGGAAAAATACTTATACCATTCTAAGGTTTAAACAGAGTTTTGATCATCGTCTCTCTACTATAGGTAAGTCACTCAGATTTACCATCCCATATAGCAAGGCGAATAATAAGAGTAAGTCGGTATGGTGATCAATCCATCCCGCACCCAAATCATTACCTTGTATACGGTTTAGCGAATCTCGCATTCTAACACTCGGTCATCCTCACAAGCATTGCAGAATTTCTCTTGTCGACGAACCAAGTTCGGATAAATCCATGGATTCTGCAAGCCAAACAACCATCTATCGTTCCTTCACAACTCTCAGGTTTTGCGTTACTCCTATAAGATCGTCTATCGATAAAGTCATAACTTCCTCCAGGTTTTTCCTTCAGCAAGAATGTGCTTGCTTCTTGGCAGGTCCTGGGGCCTGTGGGTTATGGCCCATCTCATCACTTGCAAACCTTGAACTTATCCTCGGGCAACTGATCGTTGTTCCAACTTCCTAGTATTCTTAAATCCATCCAATTTTACTGTCTTCCTCTCTTCTATTGGCACCAAACCAAGACGTGAGTACTCAGACTTGTCATGGGGTTGCCATTGCTCCATATTACCAACATCATACCTCCTTTATATCCAATAGTACTTCATCTCTTCATCCTCGTGGGATTTCCCACATACCGAGGTAAAACTTATACTTATGAAGTCCATACTCTACTTCGTGGAACATTATTCTCCTTTCCAGGGTCAAGCGTCCTTACACGGGAATATTGGCCATCTCTGCATGGCACTTCTTCAACTGGGAACCGTGAAATACATCCTGAACTCCTGACAGTCCTTCGGGTATCTCCAACTTGTTGGCCACTTCTCTCATACGCTCCAAAACTCGGTATGGTCCTACAAATCTCGGGGCTAACTTTACCTTAACTCCAATTCGTTTAACTCCTCGCAGAGGGAACACATGAAGACATGCTCTGTCTCCAATTTCATAGACTACCTCTTTGCGTTTGCATAACTCCTTGAGTCTACATAACTCTTCTGCCTGGACTGAGCTACCTTCAGTCTATCTCGAATCAACTTAACATTCTCTTCTGACTCCTTGATCACATTTGGTCCAAACAACTGATGGTCTCCAACTTCATCCCACATACTCTTGGGGCATCACACATATCGAGATAAAACTCGTATTCATTTTGTCCGAAATCCACTCAGGGGAGTATCCTTATCGTTTCCATGGGTCAATGGTTCTTACAGGGTACTACCACCCTTAAAATTCTCCAATATTTTATAGACCATATTTCTCATATCCTCAAAAATGGTCAACATCTTTCCTCATAGAGTAACTCATAAAATCCAAATCAGTACCAACACTGCTAACTTTATTGATTCTCAACTTATTACAATCTCCTGTTTTTCCATTACATGCCTCAACTCAACACCTCAATATAAAGGAAATGTCCTCACTACTACGACTATATTTCTTCTGGTACAAACTCAACTACTTATCACAAGTCTCCTTCTCCTTCGGACAATCTCTGGCAAAGTGCCATGCTTTATTACAACTAAAACATATTACTTCTAACAAGTATCGAGGTTTCCTTTCTGGGCATTTGTTGAGGTAGTGCCCTGACTCCTTGCACCCATAACAGGTGACATGACTCAGATCCTTCCTGGAATCCAATCTACTTTTCTTTCTGGACTTCTCCATTCTAATCAGGGCTTCTATTTCTTGTGGGTCATACTCTACTTCCTCAGCCGGGAATTCTACTAGATTCCCATTCATACAATTCTGGGAGATGTGTCCTTCTTCTCCACATGAATAGCAAGACTTGGTGTAGGGTTTACTCGAGTCCTCTTTAGATGTGCCCTCCTTCATCACAGTTTCTTCTAAAATTTCCATGAGGGCTACTCTCGTTGCTTCTTTCTTCTGCCGGATGGTTCTTTGTACCAAGGGGTGAATGTGACACTGAGCAGGATAGTGGGTAGTCCCTTCACACAAGAAACAAGTAATTTGCCTAGTTGGGCATTCTTCAACTGGGTGACTTCCTTCACAATTAGGGCATTCATCCTTGTGTTCTTTATGGGTGTGTCCTATTTCTCCACAAATCTTGCAGGCACAAGGTTTCTTCATGTCTTTTCCATAAGGCTTCAACTTCTGGGACACAAACCGAGACTTTGGCAAAGTCAACTTAAATTCTTTCCAAGTGGTTACTCCTTGCCATCCATTCATGGTTTGGTATATCCTCCACCAAGTAGCAGGACCTCTTTCAAAGCACTAAAGAGCATGCTGGGTCATATCCTTTCCGACTATAGGGTTGTTCTCCATATGATCCTCCATGTTCTGAATCCATCGGTCTGTCTCCAATTGACTCATCAGTCCCGAAAATACAAGCTCATCTCCATTCATCCTCTATTAGGTCCATGTGGGTTTGGGGGTAAGATAAGAGAGATAGAGAGGGATGCACACAATACAAACAAAAGTTTTGAAAAGACAGATTTTTGTTGTGGCTGTCGAAAAACATCAAACAAATGACAGCTCACAAACGTCACATCTAACGTAGGTATATAACAGGGGTTTGGTCTTCTAAAGGTCAACATCGCCAAACTCTTCAAGCCTTGTTCATGCCTCCAATGGCTTATTCTGATCATGCTTGTCCTTCTCAAGTTCTTTTGCCAGATCAATCTCTGTTGACGTGAAATCTCTCGTGACATCCTTTAATACTCCGGAGTTGTATTTCAAACTTCTAGGTTTCAACATCCTTGGCATGAACCGTGGTCATACTGTCCTTCAGTTCTTGACAATTCTCCGGTATCTCGAGGTTGTAGCTCCTCCAGCTTGGCTACTCTCATATTCAGGATCCTGAGTTCCTCATGAAATACTTCCTTGTCTAATACGACTTCCTGGAGCTCCATTTTAAACTTCTTGATGTACTACTCCAGATCCTGGTGATACACCGGCTAGGGCTAAAACTTCATCTTATGATATGTGCTCCATCAGCCTTCTTCCATCAAATCCATTCTGAAGACATGCATCCTTAACTCAGCATGGTGACAATAGCATATGCGGGCGATAACCTCATGGATAGCCGTGGTTGTTTTCTTGTCATTTCCATGAGCTATCTCTCCATAGTTGATATCCCCTGCCTTAGGGTTTTCCTTGACAAAACTTCGAGTTCTCATACTCCTTATTTTGGTCTTTCTCCAATACACCTTGATCTCGGGCATTGACATCTTCCATAGTCTGCCAAGTTCCATAAGGGTAGCAGTCCTAGGTCATACAAATCTGGGGATTCTTCAGAGCCTTCAAATCTCCTAGTCTTTGGAGTCTTCAACCGTTGTAGTTTCCATTATCATAATGTATGGTAAAATCCTCTTCATTCTGAATGGTCTTACTTGTCTGATATCTTGTACTTCTTGGAGTGGTCTCATTAGTCGAATCCTCGAGTGGTCAAAAGGGAAAAGGGGTATGGTCTCACTAAAGGGAATTTTAAATAAGCTCAGAAGAGAAGAGAGGCAAAAGGTCTTTTTGAAAGGGGAAAGTTGTAGAGAAAAATCTTTGCTATGGGCTTGCCAATTTCTAGGGTCACGTCCTACAGTCAACATGTGCTCTGATACCATCTTTGTAGCGACCCGACCCGAATGGGTCAAGTCTCTGTGCTTACGTGTCATCCCTGGATCAGTATGCTGACACACACAGTACTCGAAGGATTTATAACAGAGGTAAATCACATGTATAAAGTAACGTAAATACTATTACCTCAAATCCAAAATCGCGGAAGCAACAAGGTTGTGGTTACCCATCAACACCAACGGCAAAGTTGAGTGTAGAATCGTAACCCTAACGTATCACTTACTCGTCGTAAGATACTCCTGCAACATGAGACGTTGCAGCCACAGAGGGTCAGTACATTGAATGTACTGGCAAATTCACACCATAGAGAATGATGAACAATGGCTATCACTACATGCATATTTGGCTGGTGGAAAAGCTCTATGGTTATAAGGATTTTGTGTAAAGCCAATTTTTCCCTACTGCAAAGGAATAAGTTTATTTAACTATCAAGGTGGTTGTGAAACATTGAGAATGGTTGACAGCATTCTCAATCCCAATTAAAAGTAATTAAAACCCAACAACATTAATTAGAAGTAACATGTTGAGATTCACAATGATATTCAAGTACTAGATACTCAAGTTGTCCATAACCGGGGACACGGCTAATCATGATTAGTTTGTACACTCTGCAGAGGTTTGCGCACTTTTCCCCACATGACTCGATCGCCTCCGTTTGTTTTCTCGCACTACATGGTGTTTGAGAAACGGATGACCGAGACATAGTCTTTCAGAAGCGCTAGCACCTTACATGTGGGGTAGACCGGTACACCTACATCCCCTACATCTACTAGTCCACCCCGTAAGAGTTCGCACGACTTAGTCAACTACGCCAGAGCCCATAGTAGCATGTGGCTGCACACGGAAGTTTCTAGCATGAATTATCTTATGATCCCTTTGAGCCTGGGTGGCGGTCCAAAAAAACAGGCAAGTCCTGATAGACATCAGGTGCCTCAATCCACCCAGATGTGTGTTTAAGTTGCCACCTTAGATAAACCATTAAAATTATCAACTCACATCTGTCATGGATATCACTCACCCAATCCACGTCTACTAGCATAGCATGGCATAAATAGCAAACGTAGAAGTAACTCCCAAAGGTTTCATAGTAATACAGGTAATAGGTACTACCTCATCTACTTCCCATCCCACAATTTAATTAGATCCTAATCATGCAATGTGTGAGGATTGATCTAATGCAATAAAACTGGGTTGTAGAAAAGGTATGATCAAAGTGTGAACTTGCCTGCAATGTTGATGAAGATGATCCGCACTCAAAATCTCTTGATAGATCTACTCGTCACACTCCGGTCAATCTATCATAAGAAAACAATAGTAACCACACAATAAGTACTCATCTAATGCACAAGTAAAACTCGAACAAGAGAACGAATCAGAAAGTTCAACTTAAGAACTCTGGTTGCAAAGAAAGAACGAACCGAACAAACGACGGAAAACAAACGGCGGAAGAAAAAAACTCGGTTCTAGCAAGTTGAAACTAGGTCAAATTTTATCATAGAAAAAACTTGTTCAAGTTGATTAGACGGAACGGCGGTTTCGAGACAAAACTCCATGCGCTTGAATCACCTGATTCCGATAAACGGGCGAGAAGATAAACTAGAACGAAGATCGGATCTGAGATCGCGATCGCGGAATAAATCCGACGAAAAGAAAGAGACGAACGGCTAAACGAACGGGCGTCGTTAACCGGGAATAATCGGTGATCACGTTCGTTGAGACGAATGGTCCGAAAGAAGAACGAAAACCGATCTAGGGTTTCAGAAAAGAAACCAAAACGAAGAATCGGAGAGAAAAACCGGAAAAGAAAACTGGAACGGTTTCTTTTAAAAGAACCAAACTGCAGGGAAGAAAAAGAGAGGCGCGGGGCTACCTCCGGCGAGGCGGGGCGAACGGTGGCGTTGGGCGGCGGCAGCGATGCACAAAGGCGGCGGCGTGGGTGAGGGGCGGCGCGGCTATGGCGGCGGCGGCGGTGGTGAGGGGCGCGGCTATGGCGGTGAGGGGCTTGGGGTGGTGCGCGGCTTGGTGAGGCGCAGGGTGGTGTGGGGTTTGGGGAGGAGAGGGGCTTTGGGTTTTTGGTGTGAGGAGAGGGGGGGTGTTGGGGTATTTATATAGGTGAGGGGGGGGATTACTTGGGGTAGGGGACAAGAAATAGACTAGGATTAGGAAAAAGAAAACGAAACAAAGGAAAGGGCTAGCCTAGAGTCCTTTTAGGACTCGGCTAAGACGAGGCGAGGCGGCGGCCTGCCTCTGGCGCCAGGCACGCGCATGGGAGGCTGGGGCTGGGGCGCGGCGGTGGCTGGCCTGGGTCTTGGCCCGGCTGGCCTGCGGAAAAGTTTTTTTTTAAACGGTTACGCGCGCAGAAAAACAAAAGAAAGAAAATCTAAACGAACTCCAAAAAAACCTAAAGTAAATTTTCCCCGACTCCTAAAAATGAGCCGAACAAAATGAACTTCTCTACGGACCTAAAATGCAATTTTTGAAAACGCGCATTTTTCCCTATCCAAATAAAATGCAAATAAACTCCGGCAAGCAAAAATTTGATCTATTTATTAAATCTTCATTTTTCCTCAATTTTGGGAAAGTCATATTATTCCCTCTCTTATATTTTTTGATATCGGAAAAATTATTGAAGATGAAATAAATAAATCAAATGATCCTCTTTTCAATTCGAGAAAACTCTCAAATATGAAAATAACGAAATCTCCAACTCTCTCCGAAGGTCCTTGAGTTGCGTGAAATTTCTAGGATCGACCAAAATGCAAGAAAATAAGATATGCATGATGATCTAATGTATAACATTCCAAATTGAAAATTTGGGATGTTACATCCCATCTACAACTCGAACGTTGCTTCGGTCAGGATGGTCACAGTGGACTTTGGTAAAAACAAGTTGGTAGGGGGCTGGTCCCTTTGTCGGTTACCCGGTAGATGTAGCTCACCAGCAGACAAAAAGGGTGTCGGCGGGATAGCCTACCGGGGAAAACTCGTTTACTTACATTAATGAGGCATCTCACCACTGCATGGACATACACATGCATGGGTTCCCGACAAGGTTCATGCTTTTCATTAATATGCTGATACAAGTACAAGCATTACAGAACACAAACATGGACTCTAGAGATTACATTATTTGAATTATAATTTGGCAAATGCCAACAGATTTAAGATTGAAAAAAAATAAGTGCCCTGTGTTGCCCTTTCTTTTCCCTCTCCTCCTAGGCACGACCATTGAAGGTGAGGAGGGCAAAAGGAGCGCCTAAGCAGGAGCCCGGCCAGCCCTCCTCGGGCTCTAGGAGAGGTAGCCCGATAGGAACGGGAGCACGAGGGAATGCCTCGATGGAGAGCACAGTGGAATGCGACCCCGTCGACCAGCACCACCAGGGCCAGCAGGACTCGGCAGGGCTAACAGAGCTGCATCCCGAAAGGAAGCCTGTCGGGGTCCAGCTGGAGGACTGCTAGAGGATCTCGGGAGCACCATCCGCACCTCTACATCCAACTCCCCAGCAAATCGCATTGCTGGGAAGGAGATACGGATGCAGATGATGGTGCTGCTGCCTGATGAAGATGGTGCGGGTGGCGATCAGTCGGAGTCGGAGTCGTCACTCCCCTACCCGATGTCGTCGTCATCACCGTCACTGTCCTCCTCGTCGCTTTCGCCCAAGGAGGAGCTTTTGTCGTCGGCTGAGCTCTTCGCGCAACACCCTAAGCGACCTCCCGAGCGCCCAAAGATCTTGACAGAGAGTAGGCCGTTCTCCATTAATTTGAACTGGAGAATGTGCCCCTCCAAGAAGTCATGAGCACATGCGAAGGTCTTCTAGCCGCGGCGGAGGTACATTACATGACGGACAGGGAAGTCGACATCAACCCTCATACCCCGCCCTCCTCCTCCTCGAGCAACGCGGCGACCTTGACATTGTCCCGTTCCTCCTCCCCTCACAGTGGGTTTCACCACCACAGGATCAGGAGGAGGATGGACGCGCTGTCAAGTAGAAGCTCTTGTCGCCGCCGGCAGGACACAGCCGCACCCTCGCCCTCTCACCATGATTGGAAGGGAAGGGTTGTGGAGAAGAAGAAGGAGAAGAAGTGTGTGCAGACAGGCACCACCCCTACCACTTTTTATAGGGGTACAGGGCGGTGGCTGGCTCCTCATACAGGAAATGGCTGCCCTGCTCCTCTAATACGGCCTCTCTGCACCCTCTGTGGCTCTGAGAATCAGGACCGGCCCTCTGCCCAACCACCCGCGCTTAGTTTTTGGCCATGGCACTCCTCCATGTGCCCTCTGCATCCACCACCTACCAGACCCAATGCATGCAGAGCACGTCACAGGTGTGTGCAAAACAGGAGGCGAGTGGGATGGCAGTTTCCGCCCCGTGATCATGGGGCAAGAAAAATCCGCATGCTATGATCGAAGTTCTTCAACAGCTTTGCACACGATTCGCGGAGAAACCGGAAACTGGCCCAGAATCAAGACTAATGAAGAAGCAAAGGAGACCTCAAGAGACGAGCCTCTTCAGCAACCCCACCTGTGCACTTATTAGGACCTACCCTGATGATGCTCGGTAGTGCGTTCGAGGCAGGCCCGGGGACTTCTGTTGGTGCAACAAACCCTGGGTCTGTTGCCCAGACTGTGAACAGGCACGGGAGAAAGATCGAAGCACTAGCCCAAGTCGGAGTACAAGGGACGAAGAGCATCGAAGGACCAACATGCAGATCAGAGGGACCAAGACTAGGCCAGAGAAGCAAGGTATCATCAAGAGAAGGGCCTCATTTGCCGAGCAGGCGAGGCCACACTTAGTAGCGGACAACCAAGGCATCCCGGCTCGGCCTGTCGGGGCTCACGGCAGCAAGACCACCTCACCAACCATTCCACCACGACTCACGTCGTCGATCAATGCGGTGACAAGCCGCAGAGTGACTAAGTGGCAGCCATTCGCCACATGGCAGCCACTACCTACAGGAGAAACCCACAGATGACACATGTCCTGCGACATGTCAAGCGAGCAGGCGTGAAGCTGGCAAGATAGCCCTCCAAGCCTTGCCGGGCAACCAATGATGTGACGTTAAGAGGTGCATTTAATGTGCCCTGTCCGCCCGCAGAGTTAGGTATGATAGAATTGTTTGTTATCTTATCAGTGCATAATGACTACTTTGCCAATGTGGTAACCCCTTTATCTATAAAAGGAGGTCATGGAAACCATAAAAAGGGTTATAAGGTTGGATAACTCACACCCCCGTACGCATGTAGTCGCTGCTGCCTTGAGGCAACCCTTGCTAGGAAAGTGTACTACGCTCCACCACCACATCTCCACCATCAATCCACCAAAGCAGAAGTAGGGTTTTATGCCTCACGGTGGCCCGGGTAAAACTGCCCGTGTGATCTCCGTCGTGCTGCCCCACGCTCATCTGCTCTTTGTGCAACACGACGTCCCCCTGCCGAACCAGCAAGGGGCCTCCTGGTCCCATAGGTGGATGTGGTTTCCCGTGACAATTAGTAAGGCGGACATGATAACAGTATGAAACAAACATACATCGATGTACTATGGTGACTATATTTTCCATATCATTCTAGTTTATGTTGCCAAATCAAGATAGATACACAGCTCAACTCATATATTTTTAAGACACAGTAGCATAGACATAATATAAGTGTGAGAAACTACACAGAATTGGCAACACTTGTAATGTACATCACATGATAACATAAATGTTTATACAACTGAAACTGAAATCAACATAGAGGAAGAAGTTGGAACAACAATACAGTTAAAGAAATAGGTTTAAAACATACATGTTGCACCATTGGAGTTTCAGTTGGATCCTTTAAATTAGAAAGTACTTGGTATGAGTAAATACATTGATGCAACAACAAAGGAGTATTGACCATAGCTACGGAATCTGACCTAAGAACAGTTGTTCTTCTGCTTTAAACATGGAGTTTGGGTTCGCTGTGGTGGTCTTTGTGCTTTGGCACTGCAGTTGCTTTACAAACTGCTCATGTGGGGGTAATCTGTGGTGGACATGGTGCTGTGTCAACAAGAAGTGGGTTACTATCCGCTGGGGTTGGGGTTAGATGGGTTGTAGATGGTTCTCAGTTCAATGGTGTAAGTGTGCAATCTAGAAGAGTCTCGATTATGTGTGGTGGGGCTAGTTCGTGGGCCAGTACAACCATGGTTCTATCTGCATCAACGGGTAGAACCGTCTTTTGTGAAGAACAGGTTTTTGCTCCCTTAGATAATGCCATCACCCCCTCCAATTGTATGATAGAGAAATGTGGTAATTCACATATATGTTGTCTAACCAAACAGGAAAGCATGACACAATTTCACATATATGATATGCCTAACTAAAAAGGATAGCATGACATAGTTTCAGATATATGATGGATACCTTAACAGGATATAATGGCATAATTCAACATATGATGAGTATCTAAACAAGATGACATGACAAAACTATATGATGTCTTTCTAAAATAGGCTGGGATGAAATAATACACATACATGTTGTCTAAGTATACAGGATGGCATGATATAATTGACATAATTGATTCATATACTAAGCAGCTGGCACTCGCATGTATGATCTCTAAACTAAGCAAATGGAATTCAATATTGTGCATATGATGTCCAAACTAAGCAATGCAAGACACCATATGCATGATATGAGAAATATAAACATTGCAACTTAGAGCATACACCTCAGGTGGGATATAGGACTGGTCAGCTGTCTATGAATCCTCCTCTGAGGAGCTACCTGTAACCATCGAGATATATGCTTCAATAGGTACCATTGCCTGCTCTGAAGACCTTGTTTTCACTCCTGATTTTTCGATAACCGGCTCAAATGGCTGATACACATGAAGAATAGTTCAATATACACAGATTGCCGAAAATGGAATACGTAATAAAAAAGATGGCATAAGATAATTCACATATATGGTGCCTGGCTACATGGCGGTGCTTAATTCACATATATGGTGCCTGGATACATTGCGGTGCTTAATTCACATATATGATAACTGGCTGAAAAACATGGCATTGCATAATTCACATATCTGATATAGAAAGCAAACAGGAGGCATTCACACAAAGCATGTCTAATCTAAGAATATGGCATGGCAATGTAAGACACCATATGCATGATATGAGCAATATAACCCTGCCAAGTTAGAGCATGCACCTCGGGGAGAAATCTGCATCGACAGGTAGCACTAACTGCTCAGAAGACCTTGTTTTCACTCTAGATTTTCCCATGATCGACTGAAATGGCTGATGCACAGGAAGAGTAGATGAATGTATAAACATTGTTGACAAATGGAATACATTGTGAAAAATATATGGAATGATACAATTCACATATACGATGACTGGCTAAACAGGATGGCGTTGCATGATTCACGTATATGATGCCTGGCTAAAGAAGATGGCATTGCATAATTCCCATATATGATATAGAAACCAAATAGGTGGCATTCACCCAAAGCAAATCTAAACTAAGCTGATGACATGTAAGATGTATAATGTAAGCAATGTGAGGCGCCATATGCATGATATGACCAACATCAGCATGCCAGGTTAGAGCAAACATCTCAGGTGGTAAATTGGAGTGGTCGGCTCCCTCTGAATCCCCATCTGAATAGTTATCTTCCTCTGGAATACAATCTGGAATGGCGGGAGGGGGCCCACTTTTGCCCACTATGGAGCGGCGTCTGCATGACATTATATTCCCACACAATGGTCTTCCATTTTTCTCTACATGTTTAGTATGATTATGTACAATAACTGACATGCATAATAAAAAACATAGTTAGATTATGTAAGGCCTAAGGGGTGCATGCAAAAATCAAGACTGATGGTAGCAAATGAGTGGATAGATCCAAAACTAATGATAGCAGGTAGATTATAGCTTCAGTTTAAAAATATAGACAATGGATCATCTACTGTTTGTTGCCAACCCAACATGAACCACATAGAAGACCCCAGATGAACCAGATAGTAGGCAGATACTATTCGTTGCTGCCTCGATATGTGCCCCATGGGCATTTTAAAACTCAAGTTTGAACGATAAAGTAGCAGGTAATAATAACTGATGTATAACATAAGCAAACGAGAAAGAGTGCGACCTCTCTTCCGAAACTGTGTAGTCCTCAGGTTCATCTGCTCAGTCGATAATGGTAATGCAGTTGGCATGGCTGCCGGCAATGGGGAAGATGATCTGAGGCGGTGAAAGAAAGTCTACAGGGGGAATCGTTGTTGCAGTGAACGCTTTTCGTCGATGGTGCACCTCATGTGGGGTGGATGACAGCATGGCAGGAGCAGGACATAACACACAAAGTTTTCTTTGACGCCTATCTAGAAATGAAGTAAATTTGTAAGGGCTACTTATAATTAGAGGATTCTATAAATGCAGGGACAAGAAAACACAGGAATAAGATAGGAATGCACGTTTAAAATAGAGCAATTGGAAACATAGAATTTCTGTCAACCTGGGTGTTTCGTTCACATGAATTGGAAGAACACAGGAATGGAGAAACATGGTCATATTAAAGTCAAACCACGTGAAAATGAAAAAAACTAAGAATCTTCATATGTCAGTAATGCAATTAGTCATGTTCTTCATGCATATTAATTTGAAAAGGACGTCCAAGTGGATAAGAAAATTCCTACATTTTTTCTTTGAAAGAGACACCAAAGGAAAAATAATCCTCTAGTTTTGCTTTGCTCCACTCCTTCTAACCAATTGCACGAATAGTAGTACCATAGTAGTTCCATAGCAAAGGATCCCTGAGGGATCGACATGAATGCAGAGTAACAAAGTGATGCGAGGAGTGCACAACCGCTTTGGCATAGCCTTATCGTCCTCAACATCATTGGGTTGGACGTGGAGGATGGCGATGCTGGTGTGACTGTCGGAGGCGGGGAAGAAGATCTGAGGCCTCTGGAAACGGTGCCGAGGGTACTGCTCGGCTGTGATGGATGCTTCCATCATTGGAGCAACTCCGGTGAGGTGTACGGCGGCGAGGCTAAAGCAGGACAAGACAGACAACGTTAATCTAAAGTGGGACTCTAATATCATCTGCAATAGATGATGTAAAATACATCACCAAATGTGCTAGATGTAAAACGCATCAGCTGCGCCACAGCCGCTCCGACAGATGTTGTAAATACTTTTCACTCTGAACTTAACTGAAGAAACTGAACTTTACAGTCATAACTGAATTTTACTGTCAAAACTGATTGAACTAGTAGCAGAGCATTGTAATAGATGTTTAGGGCATTCGAGTACTAGTAGTAGAGAAGAAGTGATCTAAATCAGCAGTCGCTCGAGCAGGGAACGCACTAGCAGAGAGCAAGTCGTGCAGCAGCACCACGAGCAAGTCCTAAAGCAGCACCTCCTGTAGCTGTCGGAGGTCATGCAGCAGCAGCAGCGCGAGCGAGAGCAACAATGGAGCAGCAGCACGAACGAGAGCAAGAGCGGAGCAGTAGCTGATAACCCACATGTATAGGGGATCGCAATAGTTTTCGAGGGTAGGGTATTCAACCCAAATTTATAGATTCGACACAAGGGGAGCCAAAGAATATTTGAAGGAATTAGCAGCTAAGTTGTCAATTCAACCACACCTGGAGATTAATTATCTGCAGGAACTTTATTAGTAGCAAAGTAATATGATAGTTTTGATAAAAGTGACAGCTGCAATGGTAACGGTAACAGTGATAGCAGTAATTTTGTAGCAAGTGCAACAATAATGATAGCGGTAGTAACTTAGCAAGAACAATATAAGATAAATTCATAGACATTGGATCGGTAATTTGTTGTATGATATTCATCATGTGATAGTCATAACCTAGGGCGATACGGCACTAGCTCTAGTTCATCAATATAATGTAGGCATGTATTCCGTAAATAGTCATACGTGCTTATGGAAAGAACTTGCATGACATCTTTTGTCCTACCCTCCCGTGGCACTGGGGTCCAATTGGAAACTAAGGGATATGAAGGCCTCGTTTTAATAGAGAACCGGAACAAAGCATTAACACATGGTGAATACATGAACTCCTCAAACTATGGTCATCACTGAGAGTGGTCCCTACTATTGTCACTCTGGGGTTGCCGGATCATAACACGTAGTAGGTGACTATAACTTGCAAGATTGAATCTGGAACATGGATATAATGGTAATAACATAAACGGTTCAGATCTGAAATCATGGCACCCGAGCCTAAAGTGACAAGCATTAAGCATGGCAAAGTCATAGCAACATCAATCTCAGAACATAATGGATACTAGGGATCAAGCCCTAACAAAACTAACTAGATTACATGATGAATCTCATCCAACTCCTCACCGACCAGCGAGCCTACGAAGGAATTACTCACTCCCAGTGGGGAGCATCATGGAATTCGCGATGAAGAAGGGTTGGTGATGACGAAAAACGAAGATTCCCCTCTTCGGAGCCCCAAATGGACTCCAGATCTGGCCTCCTGATGAAGAACAGGAGGTGATGGTGGCTCCATCTCATGGATCGCGATAATTCTTTCTCCCCAATTTTTCTGGAAATATGGGATTTTATAGTGTAGGTTTTAGGGCCTGCGGGGCCACCAGGTGGGGACAACCCCTCTAGGCGCGCCAGGAGGGGCGCCCTGGTGGGTTGTGCCCAACCAGGTGCCCCTCCAGTGGATCTTGGCTCCAGAAATTCTCTTTATCGATATAAAAAATCCTCACAAAGTTTCGTTCCATTCGGAGAACTTTTATTTTGGCACAAAAACAACACCATGGTAGTTCTGCCGAAAACATCGTCAGTCCGGGGTTAGTTTCATTCAGATCATGCAAATTAGAATCCAAAACAGGAGGAAAAGCATTAAGAAAAGTAGATACGTTGGAGACGTATCAACTACCCCAAGCTTAAACCTTTGCTCTTCCTCAAGCAATTCAATTGATAAACTGAAAGTGAAAAAGAAAAACTTTTACGAAATCTTTTGCTCTTGTTTGCATAAATAAGATTAAACAACACCCAGGTTTTCAGCCAACATTATAACTAACTATGCCGACAATAACTCTTAAATATTATATTAACTCATATCAATGATATAATAAGCTAGCGAGCAATAATAAGATATGTCAAATAGCAACATGTTGTCAAAAAAACCATGATATAATACGACAATAGTGCTATCTCGCTAGCCCTTTCTAAGGCCGCAAAACATAAATGCAGAGCACCTCCAAAGTTCAAGCGGCGACTAAACTTTGTAATTCATGGTAGAAAAGATCCAGTCATGATGCACCCAACATTAGCTATACACAATGCATAAGCATGACAGCAGTGCTCTCAGGTTCTGGCGCTTTATTTCAGAAGGTGATGACACAACATAAAAGTAAATAGATAGTCCCTTCACAGAAGGAAGCAGTGATTTGCAGAGGTGCCAGAGCTCAAGTTTTTAAAACAGAGGTAAATGATATTTTGAGACATGCACCCTTCTTGTTTACTTCACGACCATCAGTTATTAATATCTTCCATGCTAGGCACACTAGTGGCGGTTCCCAAGTTGTTGGAGATATTACTACTGGGCGTAAACCGGCCTATCTGGGCCGGGTTAACTTCGTCAGTAGTTAAGTATGTAAAAGCCCAAGAAGACAGAGGAGGGCTCAAGGCCCATGGTCGGTTCAAGGCCTGTAGTCGTAAACCGACGTTAGTAGTTAACCTGTATTGTAAGTTAGGAATAAATAGAAACCAAACTGGACACATCTAGGAGCTGGTATTGGGACACCGTAAGCCGACGGTGTCACCCGTGTATATAAGGGGACGACCCGGCGGCGGTTCAAGGACAACAGACAACAACTCGAGACATAGGCGAAGCTTGTTTGGTCCCTAGTCATCGAAACCCCATCAATTCCATAACAACTAGACGTAGGCTTTTACCTTCATCGAAGGGGCCGAACTAGTATAAACTCTCTTGCATCCTTGTGTCCGCTTTAACCCCTTCAAGCTAACCCGTCGCGATGGCTCCACGACTAAGTCCTTTCTCTAGGACATCTGCCGTGACAAAACCACGACAGTTGGCGCCCACCATGGGGCTGTCGCACGATGGTTTCCGGTTCTTGGAGGGCCTCTTTGAAGGACTCGAGGGCTACGCTGTAGGCCGGATGACTAAGAGTCGTCGCGGTAAGCTCTACATCGACGACGCAGGCTGGGGCCCCGAGGCCGACTCAATCGAGTACGGGTACCGGGTCCCCTTTGGTAGCATTCATGTTTTCATTGGCAAGATCGGTGAACCGGGCCCTGAGCCGGACATCTGCACCGACCTCGTCGAGATGGCTCAGCGTGCGCGATCCGCCCGGGTTAAACCGGCCATGAAGCGTGCGTTCGTGGGAGTCATCCATGGAGGAAGTTATGAGGACGGATCGGAATTTCGCGGCGCGACCGTCGTTTGTTCCGGTGATGAATCTTCGACCGAAGAAACCGAATCTCCTTATCAGCTACAAGATGGCCGGATTGGGAGTTGTTCCGATGGCGATAGTATTCCGGACCCCTTTGATCTGCCCAACCGGGTTGGAATATTCATGGCCGGAACACAAGCAGCGCTTCATTCTTCGACAGCTACGGCAACGGTCTCCGGTTCAGCAGCAGCAACGGCTGCCGGGGCAGGAGGCCCTGTGCGCCCGCCGGCTCAGGTTCTATCAGAACTATTTGATATGTTGGTTGTGCTTATGGCAGAAGTTAATCCGCCGGATCAGGACGTTCACAACGCAGAGATTGCAAAGGTAAAGGAACAGATCACCCAGGCCAAGGCGGATCTGGCGGCTGAGGACACCAAGATGGCCGCAGAGCGGGCCGCTTTAGATGCATAGGCCTACAAGCTTATGTTGGACCAGAGCGCGTCGCATGAAGTCATGAGGAGGAAGCACTGATCCCGCTTACCTCCGGTTTTTGAAGCCAGAGACCTTTTCAACACTCCAGGACCAAGAGTCGGCAATCCGCTGGAGGGAAACCGAGCAGAAGCCCCTGGGATCGGTGCACCGTTTCAGCCTCGTCAGATGGACCCGCCTCGTCAAAACACCATTGTACCTCAGGCTGCTTTAACACCTCCGGGTCACTACTCCAACCCAATGGACAATCTTGTTGCCGCTGCTGCACGGTTGGAGGCCATTCCAATTGAAGGTGACTCGCCGCAGGCAGTAGAGACGCGACGGGTCAAGGAACTTCTGAGGACAGCTTTGGCCCAACAGGAAGCATACTCGTACAGCCGCGACCGGATCCACTCGACCCCCCGTCCAAGCCGGAGCTATAGCAGACACATGGATGAACCGGCAGTGTTGAGTAATGAACGACGTGGGGCACCCCGTGACAACAACCCGGCGGGTGGTGCTGATGACGCTCAGGGAGTGGTGGACCGGGCCCGCGCACGTAGGGAGGCCGAGTTAGCCACACAGCATCAGGCTCGGCAGCTCACACCGGTTCGTCCAACCACCTTGACTGAACCTGGTGTTACTTCTAGTTCTTTGGGGGTGCCTTGCCTTACCCCCGCTTTATCGTGCGCCTGCCCAAGGATTTCAAAGGCCCACGCAAGGTACCAAATTACACGGCGGATCAACCTCCAGAGACATGGGTGGAGAGCTATGAGATGGCCATGGAGATGCTTGATGTGGATGACGCGGCATGGGCGAAATACTTCACCATGATGCTCGAAGGAACGGCCCGTACTTGGTTAAAAAGCTTGTCTGCTAATTCTATCAGTTCATGGGCCCAATTACAAGCCCGGTTTATCAGTAATTTCAAAGATACCTGTAAACAGCCTATGTCGATAGTGGACTTAGCTGCATGCGTCCAGGAGGAAGGAGAATCAACGACCCATTGGGTGCGCCGGGTTTCACAAGTGTTGCACTCCTCAGACCGCATCAACACTGACACCGCAGTATTAACCCTAGAAGGCAACTGCCGGTTTGGACCCCTGAAGCTGAAGTTGGGACGGATGAAGCGTCATTGCACCAACATGGGGACCCTCATGGCCGCTTTGGTGAAATATGCTGATTCTGATAACACAAAGGATCCCAAATCTGATGATGACAAGACAGGGAAAGGGAAGAAGAACAGCAGCTCCAAAGGTCAGCAGCATCACTGGGCAGGCAATGGTGGAGGAGGCGAGCGTAAAGAGGATGGTAACATGGACTTTGTGGCTAATACCAACGCACAGGACAATGGCCAGCGACGCAAGGGTAGGCCAAAAAATCGTAATGGAGCGCCCAACCCTAACCCAAACCGCCTAAACTATCTGCTAAGCCAGCCCTGTCCAAGACATGGGACGAAGGAGGCGCCGGCAAACCACCTTTGGAAAGATTGCTTTATTATGCAGGAGTTCAAGAATTCTAATAATTTCCGGTATGATCACGAATCTGGCGGTGGCTCAGGATCCGGGCCGGGTTACGGAGGAGGAAGTTCCGGTTTAGGATTTAATGGTAATTCGGGCGGACATAATGGTCAAAATAGTCAGAACAACCAGGGTGGTTACAACCAACAGCAGCAACAGTCAGGTTACCAGAGCAACCCAAAGCTGTTGAGTAATGGGCAGTACCATGTCTTCACCACTAGCTTGGACAAGCGAGACCGGAAAGTTCAGAGGTGGGCGGTCAACTCTGTTGAACCGGCCATACCCCGTTATCTACGTTGGCCTGAACAGCCAATCATATGGAGCAGAGAAGATCACCTTCCCCAGGTCGATAATCCGGGTCAGTTGGCTTTGGTGGTGGCGCCTCAGGTGGGAGGTTACAAGTTCACCAAGGTGCTCATGGATGGAGGGAGCATCATTAACATCCTGTACTATGAGACCTTCCGTCGTATGGGACTAACAGATAAGAATCTCAAACCGTCTAATACAGTATTCCACGGTGTAGTGCCTGGCAGATCAGCATATCCTGTTGGTAAGATAGCTCTGGAAGTGGCCTTTGGGGATGATCATGATTCCAGGTCGGAGATATTGACGTTTGAAGTGGTGAAAATCCAAAGTCCATATCATGCCATGTTTGGGCGACCGGCCTACGCCAAGTTTATGGCTCGGCCCTGTTATGTGTATTTGCAGCTCAAGATGCCGGGTCACAAGGGGAAAATAACGGTTCACGGAAGCCGCAAAATCGCTTTGGAATGCGAGGAAGGAGATGCGGCTTATGCAGAGTCGGTTTGTGCCACCGAGGAGTTGAAGTGCTATAAAGACAATGTTGATCCGGCGGACATGACTCCGTTGAAGAAGCCAACTACGGAGCATGATCCGGCCCTGAAGTTCAAATCGGCAGCAGAAACTAAGCTTGTTGACTTCGTACCTGGTGATTCGTCCAAGCAGTTCAGCATCAGTGCCAACTTGGATCCGAAATAGGAAGGCGCGCTCATCGAGTTCATCCGTGAGAATCGGGACATTTTTGCATGGAAGCCCTCTGACATGCCAGGTGTACCGAGGCAACTCGCTGAGCACACACTTAATGTGGATCCTAAATATAAACCGGTGAAACAGTTCCTCCGCCGGTTTAACAAAGAAAGATGCAAGGCAATTGGAGAAGAGGTAGCCAGGCTCTTAGCAGCTGGCTTTATTGTTGAAGTTTTTCACCCTGAGTGGCTTGCCAATCCGGTGCTGGTCCTCAAGAAAAATGGCACCTAGCGCATGTGTGTGGATTACACAGATCTTAATAAGGCTTGTCCAGCAGATCCTTTTGCTCTCCCCCGTATTGATCAAATTATTGATGCTACGGCGGGCTATGAGCGTTTAAGTTTTTTGGATGGGTATTCTGGCTATCATCAGATCAAAATGGCAGTTAAGGACCAGGAGAAGACAGCATTTATAACTCCCTTTGGAGCCTTCTGCTATGTGTCTATGCCCTTCGGGCTCAAGAGTGCCCAAGCGACTTACCAACGGTGTGTACAAAATTGTCTTCACAAGCAGATTGGCCGTAATGTACATGCTTACGTGGATGATATCGTGGTTAAGTCCAAGGAGAAGGAGACTCTGATTGATGACTTGAAGGAAACCTTTGATAACCTGAGGATATACAAGATGATGCTTAATCCGGACAAGTGTGTCTTTGGTGTACCAGCGGGCAGGTTATTAGGCTTCTTGGTGTCCAATAGGGGAATTGAGGCTAATCCGGAGAAGATCACAGCCATCACCTCCCTCGCTAAACCGAAGTGTATCGATGATGTTCAGCGCCTGGCAGGCCGGATTGCTGCGTTAAGCCAGTTTATCAGTCGCCTCGGTGAGAAGGCAATCCCTTTGTATCAGATGTTGAAAAAGACGGATCAGTTTGTCTGGAGTTCTGCTGCTGATGAAGCATTTGAGGACTTAAAACGGCAATTGGCCAATCCACCTGTGCTCGCTGCTCCCATTGATGAGGAGCCATTGCTGCTATATGTTGTTGTTAATGCTCGGGCGGTCAGCGTGGCTATTGTGGTAGAGCGAAAGGACGCAAGTAAGGAGCATCCGGTTCAACGTCCGGTCTATTATATCAGCGAGGTGCTCATTGAGTCCAAGCAAAGGTATCCGCATTGGCAGAAGCTGGTGTATGGAGTTTTTATGGCAAGCCGGAAGCTTAAACAATATTTCCAAGGGCATCCAATTACAGTGGTCAGTTCTGCTCCTTTGGGAGATATCATCCAGAACCGGGAAGCAACTGGCCGGATTGCAAAGTGGGCTATAGAGCTAGGGCCGTACGGTTTGAAGTATGTGCCTCGGACAGCAGTTAAGTCTCAAGAACTTGTTGATTTCATCAGTGATTGGACGGAAATGCAAGCACCTGAAGAAAAGCCAGATCATACGTATTGGACCATCCATTTTGATGGATCCAGGCAATTGGAAGGCTCGGGGGCTGGAGTCGTATTAACCTCCCCAAGAGGTGATAAGTTTTGTTATGTTCTCCACTTAATGTTCCCTTGTACTAACAATGCAGCTGAGTATGAAGCCTTGCTCCATGGTCTCCGGATTGCTAAGGAGATGAATCTAAGTCGAGTTAAGTGCTTCGGTGACTCGGACCTTGTGGCTCAGCGGGTGTCTGGCACTTGGGACTCCAAGGACCCACTCATGGCAGCATATCGTCGTGAGGTGGATATTGTTGCAGGTTATTTCAGAGGCTATCAGGTGGACCACGTGGACCGGCGGAAAAATGAAGCGGCGGACGCTTTAAGCCGGTTGGGCTCTCAGCGCAAACCGGTCCCGCCCAATGTTTTTTTGGATGTGCTGCACAACCCGTCGGTGAAGATCCCTGGAGAAGAAGATTTGGCTATTCCTGATCCGGAGGCTCAATTGGTGGCAGCTCTTCATGTTATTCCGGATTGGATGCTTCCTTACCTAGCGTACAAGAACCAGGGTGAGTTGCCAGAGGATGAGATTCTGGCCCGGCAGATAATCCGGCGGTCCAAGTCCATGGCTATCATCAACGGCGAGTTGCATCATTGCAGTGTATCAGGAGCTTTTCAATGTTGCGTGTCCCCTGAAGAAGGCCGTGAAATTTTGCGTGAGATCCACGAAGGAGATTGTGGTCACCACGCCGGTTCAAAGTCTCTGGTGGCTAAAGCGTTTCGCCATGGCTTCTACTGGTTAACTGCTCATGCTGATGCGGAGGATCTAGTCAGACGATGTGATGGTTGCCAAAGGTTTTCAAGACGTGCTCATGTACCGGCTCAAGAATTGAGAATGATTCCAATTACTTGGCTGTTTGCGACTTGGGGGTTGGATATGGTTGGGCCTTTTAAAAGGTCCAAAGATAAGAAGACCCACCTCCTGGTGGCGGTTGACAAGTTTACAAAGTGGGTGGAGGCCGAACCTGTTAGCAAGTGTGATGCGGCCACGGCGGTTCAGTTCATCAAAAAGGTGATTTTCCGGTTTGGCTTTCCGCACAGTATTATCACAGATAATGGTACCAATTTGTCCAAAGGTGCTATGAAGGAATTCTGCGAACGGGAGCACATCCGACTCGACGTTTCATCAGTGGCACATCCACAGTCCAATGGTCAAGGAGAAAGAGCTAATCAAGAGATCCTGAGAGGCATCAAGCCCCGGCTCATGGTTCCTTTGCAGAGAACACCGGGTTGTTGGGTAGAAGAATTACCATCTGTGCTATGGAGCATCAACACAACACCCAACAGATCAACAGGATACACACCGTTCTTCATGGTTTATGGAGCGGAGGCGGTTCTCCCTAGTGATATCCGTCATGATTCACCTCGTGTAACAGCTTATATTGAAGCGGACAATGAGACAGCACGGCAAGATGCTTTGGACCGGTTGGATGAAGAGCGTGACATCGCAGCCGCCCGATTGGCGATTTACCAGCAGGATCTTCGTCGTTATCACAGTCGCTAGGTCAGAACCAGAACCTTTCAGGAGGGAGATTTGGTGCTTCGGCTCATCCAAGATCAGACTGGTATGCATAAGTTATCCCCACCTTGGGAGGGGCCTTTCATGGTCAGCAAGAATCTGCACAATGGGTCATACTATCTGATTGATATTCGAGAACATAAGGACTCACGTACATCAGAGGAGGAGACCAACAGGCCGTGGAACATAGCTCATCTTCGGCCTTATTATACCTGAGCCATTGGTTCTACTTATGTACATATTATAGCGATGTATATATTAACTATAATAAACCGGAACCTCAGCTAAAGCGGGGTATCTGTTCTTTTACATCATGTGTGGTTACACGGAGTTGTTTTAAAGCGGCTTCCGGTTTACCCCTTGAGTTCTCTTTGCTAAAAGCATCGTGTTATATCACTTGGAGGATTGGTCGTGTCCGAACCAATACCATGCCTCTTGATAGGCGAGACCACCAGATCACTTGGGGACTTGGTCATGTCTGAACCAGTCATGCCTCTTGATCGGCCTAAGGCCACAGAATCACTTGGGGGCTTGGTCGAACCTGAACCATGACCATGCCATTTGGTCGGCATAAATGCCACAGTTTCATTTGGGGACCTGGCTGACTAGAACCATAGTTACACCTAACGGGAGCTTGGTCGTGTTTGGCCATGGTAACGCCATTTGATCAGCTTAAATAAACCTTTTTTGGCAAACGGTTTTGTCATTGCTTTTCCTTCACACTTTTCTTTGAAGGGGTTTTTTATTGCGTTTTTTAAACCGACAAAGTTTTTTAACCAATCAATTGACGGAACACAGTTCACGTCAATCCGGAGACTATTTGCCCGGTTTGATCCTTGTTGTTAACATCCTCTTATGGAGTAACACGGTGTTTATTATAACCCGGCACGGTTTACATGGTAAACCAGCGTCATATATATATACAGGAGTTGTTATCTCCTCCAACAGTGTGGGTTTGCAAAACTCTGCTTCAAGATTGGCCAAGCCAACTTCACACTCAACGATGGCAGGTATTATGTATCTCAAAAATTTGATCATATACTTAAAATTTTGTTTTGGATGTTTTGATTTCATATATACAGACATCATATTCCGCCTGACGGTACAACCGCGGTGGCACTTGACGAATTTCTCATTTCAGAAAGTGTTTTGGAAAGTTCATTGCCACAGGAAGAACAAATTATGCACGAAGGCATATCAACATCAAAGGTATCAGCTAGCCTATTACAAGGCAACATGGTGCCCATAATCATATAATTATTTTTCACAAAGGAGAGGCAATTTTAAAACCGGCTTCCGGTTCAAGCTTGGTCACCAGCCTGGCCTGATGGTTGTGGGTCATCCTGCGCCGCTTCAGCCTCCGTTTCTCTACCCTGTGGCTGGAAATCCACAGTTGTCCAGTCGATTCCCATTAATGCTTGAAAAACAGCTTCATCATGGATCAGCAATGACGGGTCAATATCGGGAGCGTAAGTATGCTTACGGATTGGAGGGATCAGATTTTCCGATTCATGGATTGGTGCAACTATTCGCTTGTTCTAACTGTCATATTGCGCTTGATAATGAGACAAGTCTGCTTCCTCAGCCAACTGACAAGCTAGCGGACGTACCTCCCGGTTTATTGCTCGCAGATCCGCTTCACCAAATTCTGGCCCATCTTCCTTCAAGCTGGGATAGCCCTGAGCCGCTTCAATAGGATCAAAATCCGGCACCCAGGCTTTTTCCCGGATTAAGGCATTGATTGCACCAGTTCGAGCAACAGATTTCTTCAGCTCTTCAACCCAGGCAGGAAGCACTGACAGTTTCATCATAGTATCTTGAATCAAAGTGGGCGCCGGTTTGTTATGAGACACGGTACAGATGATCCGCTGGGCACCGGTATACAATTGTTCAACCAATGTATAGGCGGCTTTCAATTTCTTCCGCACATCTGACCCCAAGTGACCAATGTGTGTCCCTGAAATACCGTAAATGGTTAATAAACCGGCGACTCTGTACGAAGGCAGAGACAAATTCAGAAGGCAAGCTGGCTTACCAAAGATAGCAGTGGTCATGGCATGCACGTGCCGCTTTATGCTCGTTAGTTCATCCGTCACTAGTTTTAGTGCAGCCTCGGCATCCTCTGCTCGTTTGATCAAAGCGGACTTTTTAGTGGCCCAATCCACCCGTTTCTTCTTGAAGTTCTCCTTAAGTTGTTCCATGGCGCTTAAAGCGCTGGCCAATTCCTCTTTTTCTTTGGAAGTTTCAGCCTGTTGGGTTTTCAGGTTTTCTTGAAGATTGATGACTTGGTTTTCTTTCGTCTTCAGCTCCACCTGCATGCATACAGATATATGCTTCAACAAATTGGTATAAGGATTCAAGTACCAACCACATAACAAGTTATGCGCTTAGCACTTGGGGGCTAATGCATATTCGATCTTCATCTTTCAATGGTTTACAAAGTCCCAAGATCAATACAAGTATTCAGCTTGGCACTTGGGGGCTAATGGCTATTTGATCATATATATTCTGATGCGGCAGTTTCAATTACTTAAAGTACCGGTTTAACTACGCTAAGTTGAACCAGCCCTTGGGGGCTACATCAGCGAATTTCAAAGCATCAAGATTTATATTATTAAGTTCCGGTTTGAAAGAATATTTCAAACCGGCACTTGGGGGCTAGGAGAGTCAGCAAGAATGGAAGCATACAAGCAGGAAGGAGCATATGGAAGTTACCTCATATTTATCTTTCATCATATTAACCATACCGGCTTCATAGTCACGACTGGTATACAGCCAGTTCAGATAGCCGGAATGGATATCTTGGGCGTTCAGAGCAGCGTAAGTCGTCAGATCAGCGTTCCACTTGCCTTTGCCAAAGGCAGCAAATTCTTCCTTGGCAGAATGTTTTGATAAAGCGACAGGATTGCTTGGCTCAGTATGGCCAGTGCCAGTAATGACAACCTCATCATCCTTGGTACCGCCAGTTTGCACTGGAGCTGTTGGCTTGTCAGTAGGTTTTGCTGGACCGGTGGAGCTTTCAATCCGGATGGAACCTGTGGGCTGATGGATAGGACCTGAGGTATCAGTAGGTCTCTCTTCAGTAATAAGATCATCATCTTGCTGCGGTGGATCGTTGGGAATATCCTCAGGAATGGCCGCTTCGGCATTGGGTGTCTTGACTGCTTCAAGAACGACATCTTCTTCGGCCGTTTTGTCCAGGCGGGCCTTCTTGCTTGGCCTAGGTTTGGCCCTGAGAAGAATAATAAATCAAATACAGCATATGTTCTAAAGCGATGTACTTCAAACATCACAACAAGTATAGCTTACCCAAGCACCGTTTTAAGCGGTGGGAGCTGAGTAGCCGATGACTCGCCAGAAGGCGAGTGGGAAGTAACCTGGTAATCGGAGTCAGACGGATTAAGAGGTTGACGAAAGCAGCCCGCTTTAGGACAAGCACTAACAAGCAAATTAGAGACCTCTGAATGGCGTTTCCGAACCGAACTATTTGGTAAACCGGCGGAGGTAACTACCTGGCCGTTGTGCCGGGTTGTGCGACGAGCTTCGTGTTGTTGGGTCTTCATAAGAAATTTAGGATCCAAATAAGCAAGAGGATGAGAAAATTTAACTTTCCGGTTTGCCTGGCGGATTTTTTGTGAAGGCAAAGTTTCTGAATCGGAAGAGAGAATAATTACCTCTGCAACATCCGCGTGGCTGGCTTCGGCATCATCCTGACAAATATCATCATCAATAAGACGCATGAAAAATAAACCAAGTGAGTCAAGCTCTACCTCAAAGTCCGGATTATCCACATCATCATCAGGGGCCGGATTAGAAGATGCAGTGGTTCTTTTCCTGTGGGCAGTCTTCTTCACAGCTTTAGTCTTTTGCCGGGTTGCTCTTTCCGGTTTGTTTGGTTTTTCTGGTTTCTCCTGCGGCAGTTTTTTGCTCCAAAACGGATCATTGCCCTGATTATGTAGACACTGATATTAAACAATGACCAGACATATCAATAACAGATTCAGCAAAGAGAAAAATCAAAGTCTTACAGCTGGCGGTTTGTTGGTGGCACAGAAGGGAAGCAGGCCGGTTCTAGCACAGACGTGTTCCGGTTCATTCAGCATCTTATTCACAGCCTTTGTGATTTCTTCATCGGAGAGCTGGATTTTTGAATGTCGTAGTGGGTCATCAACACTGTTAGTATACTCGCACATCAAACCGGAGCGCTGACTAAGGGGCAGTATGCTCCATGATATCCAACAGCGAGCGAGATCAACCCTTGTTAAACCATTGACCATAAAGGCTCTGAGCTTTGACAGTTGGGGAGCATATTTGCTTCTCTCCTGGGTAGTCAATCTTTGAGGAAAAGGGTGTGTATTGCTGAGCCGCTCCGGATGAAAGCCAGGCAAGGGATTCTCACCAGCAGGGGAGGTGTCTTTGTAGTAGAACCATGTCTGATTCCACTCCTTGGGGTGACTATGCAGTTTGGCGTGAGGGTATGTGACCTCTTTCCTTTTCTGAATCGCCACGCCACCCAACTCTGTATTAGAGCCATCAGTAAACTCAGTACGGCGGTTTAGATGGAAAAGGTCTCTGAACAATTCCACTGTGGGATCCTCTTGAAAGAACACCTCACAGAGCACTTGGAAGTGACACATATTTGTAACAGAGTTGGGGCCAGTGTCTTGCGGATGGAGTTGGAAATCGGCTAAAACATCCCGGTAAAATTTAGAACCGGGCGGCTTAAAGCCCCGGGCTAAGTGATCTACGAAAACAACAACCTCTCCTTCTCGAGGTGTGGGAGGGCATTCTTTGCCAGGAGCCCTCCAATGGATGGTATCTTTGCTGCCTAAAGTGCCAATCAGGACTAAATCGTCCAGTTGATCCTCTGTGACACGAGAAGGAACCCAATTGCACTCATATACTTGCTTGGCCATGATGGAATCTGCAAGGTAGAAGATCCCGGTTCAAAAATGCATTTGATCAAGGTACGTTGGTATGTGCACTGTTAAACCGGAGACAGAACTATCTGAACCGGAGTTTCATGAAGCAACCAACATCTGGCGGTTTAACAAGGGGACTAATGGCATATAACGGTTTGGAAAATTTTCTATAAGGTTAAAACGCCTGATCTAAGCATTGAAAAGCTGAGATTGCGGATGGACAAGTACACAGAAACAGGTTTCACAAGTTTTCTTTACAGCATTGGATCTAAAGCAAGTTCAGAAAAGAGATAAATGCTTAGAGGTTCAAAGGAGCAGTACTGAACCAATGAGCAAAATGTTCATATAGATCTATGGTTTGAGATGCATAAGTGAAGGCGAAGGTCAAACAACTATCATTGCACAGAGTAAAGATTTGCGGATTCATCTAAAGATCTGTCATATGAGCAAGATGCAGACGGTGAACACGGAAGAACTGCAAAACCCTAGGCCAGATCTGCGGGGGAAAGGATAGAAGATTTACCGGAGCTGAGGAAGATGCGGAAGGTTGCCGCAATGTTCTGGTGCGCTCAGGTTGATGCAGCGGCCAAGGATGAGGCAGAGGTCGACGGCGGCGGCGGAGCTCCGAGGCTGGCGACGCGAGGAAGACGAAGAAGGCACGGAAGGAGAAAAGAAATGACCCTTCAGTCCTATTTATAAGGCGAAAGAACATGAGTCAGGCGCGACAATCAAGGGACCACAAAACGGAGTTGTCGCCTCGATTTCCGCCGATCTATTAAACAAAGAAGCATAATGGATAGCTTCGTTATGACAGGTGACGTCACTCCGGTTTACAGCAATCAGAGAAGATGACATCATGGCGGTTTACCAATTTATAAAAAGATGTTGAAGATGAAGCTTTTATTAAAGGATTGACATGAACCCGTTCAAATCAATCTGGGGCCTAATGTTGGGGATATTACTATTGGGCGTAAACCGGCCTATCTGGGCCGGGTTAACTTCGTTAGTAGTTAAGTATGTTAAAGCCCAAGAAGACAGAGGAGGGCTCAAGGCCCATGGTCGGTTCAAGGCCTATAGCCGTAAACCGGCGTTAGTAGTTAACCTGTATTGTAAGTTAGGAATAAATAGAGACCAAAACGGACACATCTATGAGCCGGTATTGGGACTCCGTAAGCCGACGGGAGTCACCCGTGTATATAAGGGGACGACCCGGCGGCGGTTCAAGGACAACAGACAACAACTCGAGACATAGGCGAACCTTGTTTGCTCCCTAGTCATCGAAACCCCATCAATTCCATAACAACTAGACGTACGCTTTTACCTTCATCGAAGGGGCCGAACTAGTATAAACTCTCTTGCGTCCTTGTGTCCGCTTTAACCCCTTCAAGCTAACCCATCGCGATGGCTCCACGACTAAGTCCTTTCTCTAGGACATCTGTCGTGACAAAACCACGACACAAGTGATAAAAGTAAAGGTTTTGACTCCATTGGGAGTTTTTGTTGGAATATTTGTAGGCTTTTTCTATTTGCAGTTTGGGACTGGGCATCCCTAATACCGCCCTTCTCTCATGCGATGGCGAGTGAATAAACACTCGACCTAAGAATAACCCGCTTAGCATGGAAGATACCGACCACCTCCTATCGTTCCATGAACGATCCATGCACACAAAAAGGATATTTATTAGAAGTTTTTGGAGGTGGCACATGCAAATTTAGTTAGGACAGCAGGGTAATACCGCATATAGGTAGGTATGGTGGACTCATCTGGAATAACTTGGGTTCAAGGTTTTTGATGTACAAGCAGAATTCCCACTTAGTACAGGCGAAGGCTAGCAATTAGATTTAGAAGCGGCCAGCTTGAGATCAACAATGGTCATGAACATGCATTATGCATAAGTAACATTGGACACTAGCATGAGAAGGATATGAACACCATTAACATAAATATCATAGAGGCTATGTTGGTTTGGCTTCAACTACATGCATGAACAAGTGCCAAGTCAAGCCACTCGAACATTCGGAGGAGGATACCATATCATCATGCTACATCACAATCATTTTAATGCAATGTTGTCCAAGATAAATCATTATCCGCTCCTAGCTACTTATGCATGGCATGCGGAACTATAATCTCTAATTGTCATTGCAAACATGTTTCATCATAATGGGCTGAATCATGGATACCGGGTTAAACATACACAAATAGAACAAGTCGAGTTCATACCCGTTTCTCCCTTCCACGGCCAGTTCATCGAATATCATCATTATTGCCTTTCACTTGCATGACCGAACGATGTGAAAATAATAATAGTCCAAGAGTGCCATGGACTAAGCTGGAATCTGCAAACATTTTATTCAACAGGAGAAGACAAGGTAAAACGGGCTTTTTCTTAGATCAACAATTATGCATACGAGAGCCACTCAACATTTTAAGCGTGGTCTTCTCCTCGGTAAGACTTCAATAAAAAGAAATAGAAGTTCAGAGAAACACATTGAAATATTTTTGGAGTTTTTGGTTTTCTTGAAATAGTTTTTCTCGTTTTTGGTTTTCTTGAACAAGTAAAAACTATTTACACGGGAAAGCTCCCAACAAGCAAAAGAAGAACAAGGAAATCTTTTTGGGTTTTCTTTTTACTGCTACAACTAAGCATGCATAGAAAGTAAACTCACTACAACTAATTTTTTTTGGGTTTTCTAAGGTTTTTCAAACAGACAAGAAGATAGCAAGAAAATAAAATTAAGCATGGATGATACAATGAAAAAGTGTGGACACCGACAACTGAAATGAAATGTGTGAACATGAATGTAATGTCGGTGGAAAACACATCCTCCCCCAAGCTTAGGCTTTTGGCCTAACTTGGTAGTCGATCAGAAGCCTGGATAGTAGTAGGAGTGGTAGCTCACAAAGGCTCTCGATGCGGATGCCTTGGCCTGCCGTGCGGCCTCGACCGCAGCATTGTGGGCTTGGTCCTCGCTCTCAAGGATGAAATATCTTCCCTTGCTATGATAATCAAAAAGAGCAGGCGCAGGCAAATATGTTTGCACAACATACGCTTGGTTAAACAACAATTTATCGGTGAAATTATGAATATTTCCCTTAAGGATCTTATGATTTTTCATAGCATCAAAGTCTAAATATTGCGTGTATAGGATAGGGTCAAAGGGCAATGGTGAAACACCTAGCTCTCTTGCTAAACATGTGGCATAAATTCCTCCGTATAAATAGCCACTATTAGCATTGTCTTGTAACCTGCATGCAACAATCGCCCCAAGATTATAACTTCTATCACCAGTGAGAGCAACGCGTATGAGGCTTAAGTCTGGAGCACAAAGTGTACTACAATCTTGTTTGCCTACAATACACTTCCCATTGAATAAGGCAAAGTATTGAATTGTGGGAAATTGAATGCTCTTTATTCTACCTTGCATCACTCCGCTCGTCTCACCGTAGCAAAGACTAGTCAACAATGATTGGTACTCAGTCCTTGGCGGTTCGTCAAGCGAACCCCAGAATGGGAGTTTGCAGTGGTGAGAAAATCTCTCTAGTGATGGAATTTAAATCCTTTAACAAATGATTCAGTGAGAGTGTGGTGTTGATCACACTTATCTGAAATGTAGGGACCGAGACCAGTATTATGAACATATTGCTCAAATTCCTCCTTAATGCCCACACGCACCATATAATCATCGCATGGTCATAGGCATGTTTTGGTGGCGTAATCTCGAATGGAACTTTCACTTAGTTCAACATAAGACCGACGAGCGTAGCTGTCACTAGAAGATGCCCCCGAGGATCTCCTCCTCGAAGAAATCCTTCCAAATAGGTTCATCATGTCCACATACAATTTTATAAAAAAAATTGGGTGAAAAAAATTTATCATCAAAACTTTACAACATTGATAGCAACTACTCATAGGGATACATAGAGGCCATAGCAAGCATTCAAACTACTTAGAAATCTAAGAATTCAACCTGCAAGCTCATCTACAGCAGCACCAAGGGTAGCTAATTATTCAAAATATAAACCACTAAAATGAAAACTAATTGGACAAACGGAGGAGTCACAAACCAAGCAATAATCCCCCAAAACTATTTCGGAAATGGAGCTTCGAGCAAAGAGATTGAAATCCGCGGGTTTGAGAGCAATAACACGAGAGAGAGAGAGAGAGCAATGGCGATTTTTTGGAGGTAGGTGATGATGTGGTATAAAGAGATAAGTGAGGGGGCCCATGTGGGGACCACAACCCACCAGGGCACGCCTGGGGGTCCTGGCGCACGCAGGTGGGTTGTGCCCACCTGGTGCACCTCCCTCTGATATTATTTGCACCAAAAATTCTTAAATATTCGGAAAAAATCGTATTAAATCTTCAGAGCATTCTAAGAACTTTTATTTTTGGGTGATTTTTTATTGCACGGGAAATTCAGAAAACAGAAAAAACATGGCATTTTATTTTATTTAACTAATAAAAACAGAAAACAAAAGGTAGGGACAGAACATAGTGCTTACTAAATTCATCAACTTCATACCTCTCAAAAATGATCCATTAATAAGGTTGATCAAGTCTTATTAACAACCACTTTCGATTAGCATGAAACCAAAGACCTTTCATAAATCACTAAGTTACCTCAACGGGGATATGAATGTCCCCAACAATAAGCATTTCATATTCATTTTTAACAGTAGATAGAGGTATTTGAAAACTTCCAATAGTGATTGTTGGAGATTTTTCAATAACATTAATACCATTCACTTGGAATTGTTTCTTCGGAAAGTGCACCCTATGCTCATTACCATTGATATGAAATGTGACCTTGCTTTTATTGCAATCAATAATAGCCCTTGTAGTGTTCAAGAAGGGTCTACCAAGGATAACCGACATGTTGTTGTCCTCGGGCATCTCAAGTATAACAAAGTCAGTCAAAATAGTAACATTAGCAACAACAACGGGCACATACTCACAAATACCCAAAGGTATGGCTGCAGATTTGTCAGCCATTTGCAATGATATTTCAGTGGGTGTGAGCTTATTCAAATCAAGTCTTCTATATAAAGAGAAAGGCATAACACTAACACCAGTTCCTAAATCACATAAAGCAGTCTTCACATAGTTCATTTCGATAGAGCAAGGTATAGTTGGTATTCCCAGGTCTCCAAGTTTTTTGGGTACTCCATATTTAAAAGTATAATTAGCAAGCATAGTGGAGATTTCAGCTTCCGGTATTTTTCTCTTATTGGTGATGATGTCTTTCATGTACTTTGCATACGGAGGCATTTTTAGGATATCAGTCAAGCAGGTACGCAAAAAGAGTGGCCTGAGCATTTCAGCAAAGCGTTCAAATTCATGATCATCTTTCTTTTTAGTTGAATTAGATGGAAAGGGCATAGGTTTTTGAACCCACGGTTCTCTTTCTTTATCGTGTTTTCTAGCAATACAGTCTTTTTATCATACCTTCTATTTTTAGGTTGTGGGTTATCAAGATCAACTGGAGGTTCTATCTCAACATCATTATCTGGTTCTCCATTATTTGGTTGACTATCTTCATGTACCTCATCATTATCTTTTTCATTATCAGAAGGTGAGTGTTCGTTACCAGGTTGGGTTTCAGCATCATAGATAGAGGATTCATTATCAAGAGGTTTTCTATTTCAGATTCACTAGAAGCATGCAAAGTCCTATCATTTTTATTTTTCTTCTTTTTAGAAGGACTAGGTGTAGTGGTGTTGTTCCTTTGTGATTCCTGTTCAATTCTTTTTGGGTGTCCCTCAAGATAAAGTGGTTTCTGAGTAATTTTACCTCCTCTAATTGCTACTCTAACAGCAAAGTCATGTATATTGTTATTCATTTCATCAAGCAACTCTCTTTGAGATTTAGCAACTTGTTCTAACTAGGTTTGAACCATAGAAGCATGCTTTCCAACACCTCTAACATCGTTTGAGATTCTAAATAACAAGACACTCAAGTGAGCAATCATATCAGAGTTGTATTTCAATTGTTTCATAACATTTGCATTGAAGTGATCTTGTTTTCTAATGTAGTTTTCAAACTCATAAAGGCATGGGCTAGGATGCATATTGTGACGATTGTCATTATCATTGAAATTCATTATTGAATTTACCTCTACCACCTTAGGCAATGATGGTGTATTAAGCCCATGTATTTCTTCAATAGGAGGCAAAAAATTTAACATCCTCAACTTTAATACCTTTTTACTTCATAGATTTCTTTGCCTCTTGCATATCTTCAGGACTGAGATATAATATACCCCTCTTCTTTGGATCCTCAACTTTATTACCTTTTTACTTCATAGATTTCTTTGCCTCTTGCATATCTTCAGGACTGAGATATAATATACCCCTCTTCTTTGGAGTGGGTTTAGGCGGTGGTTCAGGAAGAGTCCAATCATCATAATTTTTCAATATATTATTCAATAATTCTTCAGCTTGCCCAACAGTTTGTTCCCTGAAAACACAACTAGCACAACTATCTAGGAAATCCCTAGAAGCATCGGTTAGTGCATTATAGAAGATATCATATATTTCATTTTTCTTAAGAGGATGATCAGGCAAAGCATTAAGTGACTGGCAAAGCATCCCCCATGTTTGTGGGAGACTCTCTTCTTTAATTTGCACAAAGTTAAACATTTCCTGCAAGGCAGCTTGTTTCTCATGAGCAGAGAAATATTTTTCAGAGAAGTAACTTTAATTTGCACAAAGTTAAATCTTATCTTGGGGACTACGGACACATCCAGGAGCAAGAGTATTGTATGAAGCTTTAGCATCACCCTTTAATGAGAACGGAAATAATTTGAGAATATAGCAATAGAGAGTTTTCTCATCATGAGTAAAAAGGGCGGCTATGTCATTCAACTTAGTAAGATGTGGCACAACAGTTTTAGTTTCATAACCATGGAAAGGATCAGATTCAACCAAAGTGATTAATGTTGGGTCGACAAAGAATTCATAATCCTTATGATCAATAAAGATAGGTGAAGTAGCAAACTTAGGATCATATTGCATTCTAGCATTCAGAGATTTTTCATTATACTTGCATAGTAATTTCTCTAGATCATCTCTATCCTTACAAGCAAGAATATCTCTAGTTGTCTCCTCATTCATAACATAACCTTCCGGTACCTTAGGCAATTCATATCTAGGAGGGCTAGTTCTAATTGGTGTTTCAAGATTTTCAGTTTCAAGCTCATCATCAGATTCAACAACGTCATGTTGAATTACTTTAGCAATTTGTTCATGAAGAAAATCACCAAGAGGCACATCATCATCATCAAGCAAGGTACTAGCATCATCATAAGTATAATTCATAGCAGAAGTAGCATCATCAATACTTGCGACATATCAGTTTAATAGCATGTCATGGGGTTGCAAGTTTACTTATAACAGAAGGTGAATCTAAAGCAGAACTGGATGGCAGTTCCTTACCTCCCCTCGTCTTAGAGGGATAAATCTTAGTCTTAGCATCTTCAGATTCTTCATAGTGATAAACTGATAATAATCCCAAGTGACTCAACAAATATAGCTATGCTCCCCGGCAACGGCGCCAGAAAAAGGTCTTGATAACCCACAAGTATAGGGAGTCGCAATAGTTTTTGAGGGTAGAGTATTCAACCCAAATTTATAGATTCGGCAGAAGAGGAGTCAAAGAATATTTGAAGGTATTAGTAGCTGAGTTGTCAATTCAACCACACCTGGAGATTAATTATCTACAGCAACGTGATCGTTAGCAAAGTAATATGATAGCTTTGATAATAGTGACAGCAGCAATGGTAACGGTAACAGTGATAGCAGTAATTTTGTAGCAAGTGCAACAATAATGATAGCAGCAATAACAAAGCAAGAACAATATAAGATAAACTCGTAGGCAATGGGTCAGTAATTTGTTGGATGATATTCATCATGTGACAGTCATAACCTAGGGCGATACAACACTAGCTCCAGTTCATAAATATAATGTAGGCATGTATTCCGTAAATAGTCATACGTGCTTATGGAAAGAACTTGCATGACATCTTTTGTCCGACCCTCCCGTGGCAGTGGGGTCCAATTGGAAACTAAGGGATATTAAGGCCTCCTTTTAATAGAGAACCGGAACAAAGCATTAACACACAATGAATACATGAATTCCTCAAACTATGGTCATCAGTGGGAGTGGTCCCAACTATTGTCACTCTGGGGTTGCCGGATCATAACACATAGTAGGCGAATATAAATTGCAAGAACAAATCTAGACCATGGATATATTGGCAAGAACATAAAATGGTTCAGATCTGAAATCATGGCACCTGGGCCCAAAGTGACAAGCATTAAGCATGGCAAAGTCATAGCAACATCAATCTCAGAACATAATGGATACTAGGGATCAGGCCCTAACAGAACTAATTAGATTACATGATGAATCTTATCCAACTCCTCACCGACCAGCGAGCCCATGAAGGAATTACTCACTCCCGGTGGGGAGCATCATGGAATTGGCGATCGAGAATAGTTGGTGATGACAAAGAACGAAGATCCCCCTCTCCAGTGCCCCAAACGGACTCCAGATCTAGCCTCTCGATGAAGAACAGGAGGAGACGGAGGCTCCGTCTCATGGATCGCGATAATAATTTGTCCCCAATTTTTTTCTAGAAATATGGGATTTTATAGCATCGGTTTCAGGGTCTGCGGGGCCACCAGGTGCGGACAACCCACCTGGGTGCGCTAGGAGGGGGCACCCTGGTGGGTTGTGCGCACCCAGGTGCCCCCCTCCAGTGGATCTTGGCTCCAGAAATTCTTTTTATTGATATAAAAATCCTCACAAAGTTCCGTTCCATTCCGAGAACTTTTATTTCTGCACAAAAACAACACCATGGTAGTTCTGCTGAAAACATCGTCAGTCCAGGGTTAGCTTCATTCAAATCATGCAAATTAGAGTCAAAAACAAGAGGAAAAGCGTTAAGAAAAGTATATACATTGGAGACGTATCAGCAGCGCGACCGACCGCAATAGCAGAGTAGAGCAGCAACACGAACAAAAGCAAGAGTAGTGCAGCAGCGCGACCGATAGCAAGATCAAAGCCGCAACGTGAGCAAGAGCCGGAGCAGCAGCAACAGCGCGAGCAAGAGCCGGAGCAGCTACAGCTAGTGCCAGTGTGGAAGTCGCCGCCGAGGAAGGAACGACATGGGGAAGAGACATCGTGGATGAAGTGCCGACGATGGCGCCGTCGATGGAGATCCGCCATGGCTGCTCAGTATTGAGCACCGATAGCCCGTGAGATCGAATAAAGGATAAAATGAAGTGGTGAGTGCAGAACCTCCTTGGTGGCGCCAAGTAGGCCTCGGCTTCATCGGAGGAATTGGTGAGGGTGTTGCGGTTCCAGTGGGGCAGGTCAAGATGGTGTTATGGGGATGGAGGTGGCGCGATAGACAAGGCGAACTTCGGGCAACTCCTTGGAGATGGAGGACAGGGCGGCTGATCCGGCGGGATGATGAGATCGATGACGGATACTCATCCGGTGCGGTGGATGAGGGACGGAGAGCTTTTGCGGTGGACGATGTCGTCGGGGAAGAGTTTCTGGCTGGGCGGCGGTCGGGAGGCCGACGGAGGAGCATGGGGTTTCATGGGTTTTGGCGGCCTCAGCATACGAATGGGGGGGACGAAGCGGAAGGTAGGGGGAGCCACTCAAGCCACTGCGCCCGACGGAGCCGCTAGCCATCGAGCGCATTTGCCGCGCCACGACCAAGTGATCGCCCCGCAACAGCAGCGGGGGCGCAGTGCTGCCGCCGCTGGCACCATCATGAGCCGAGTGACGACACGATCGACATCATCATTATCCATGTCAAGTATGGCTTCGAAGGCCATGGCTGTAACACCCCAGTTGTATCTTTCCCAATTTGTACTCCAACTCTTGCCGTTTCCGGCATTAAGTTATTTTATTTTCTCGGGTTCGGGTTTTTGTCTCCGTGTGTTGTTATCGTTGTCATGCATCTCATATCATGTCATCATGTGCATTGCATTTGCATACGTGTTCATCTCATGCACTTGAGCATTTTCCCCGTTGTCCGTTTTGCATTCCGGCGCTTCGTTCTCCTCCGGTGGTCATTTCTAGCTTTCTTTCGTGTGTGGGGATTAAACATTTCCGGATTGGACCGAGACTTGCTAAGCGGCCTTGGTTTACTACCGGTAGACCGCCTGTCAAGTTTCATATAATTTGGACTTCGTTTGATACTCCAACGGTTAACCGAGGGACCGAAAAGGCCTCGTGTGTGTTGCAGCCCAACACCCCTCCAATTTGTCCCAAAACCCACCTAACTCTGCTCCATCATCTAGAGCGTTCGATCATGATCACGTGGCCGAAAACCGCACCTCATTTGGACTCTCCTAGCTCCTTCTACGCCTATAAATATCACCCCCTCCGAAATTCGCGGTCCATTCCACCCCTAACCCTAGTCCCGCTCCTCTCCGCGCGCCGGACATTGTCCGCTGGCGCCGGACACGCCGCCGCCAACCACACCCGCGCCGCCACGTGGCATCACCGCCACCACTCCCACGTCGGCAGACCCCGGGCCGGACCTCTCCTCCGGCCGCCGTCCGCATCTTCTCCGGCGATTCTCGTAAATCGTGCGCTGGATCTCAGATCTAGATCCAACGTGGGTTGACTTTCCTCCGAAACCCTAATCCATGTGCTCCTGTTCATCGCATCATATCTCCGCATCCGTAGCTCCGTTTTTGGCGTATAGCATATCAAAATGTTCATCTCAGAGAGTACATCATTTCATTCCATTGCATCATTTGCATTTGAGTTCATCTTGATGCCCGAAATGCTGTTAGAAGAGGGCTACTTGACATATTTGTCCGATCTGCTACTCCATTTGCATATTTGTCATATTTGCCATGATTATTGTGTGCATGATATGCCCATGAGCTCTACATATGTTTTGTTAAGGGTTTTGCCATCTTTCCAGAGGTGCAACCCATGTATTTTTGTGATGTGTGTGGTGACTAGCATAAGCTTGCAAAGTGAGGCACTTGGTAGTGCTGATTTCAAGGACTTAGTAATTTCATCAAGTCCTTGGGCTGTTTATTTCATATGCCCATATGTTCTTGTTGTTTTCGGGTGATCCGTGCCTCTTTTGAGGATGATCAGTAAGGATGTTTTGTTAATCTTGTAGTGCTCTATCCATCCATGTCTTTGTTTGCAATTATGGAGCACCCTAGCTTGAGTCAATCGAGCTCTATTTTTGCTACTTTGTGAATCTGGGCAGATTGTCAACTTGTTTGCAATTTTGCCGATGATGTTGTAGTTGACCCGTGCATGCTATGCTATTGTTCTTGCCATGTATAGCTTGCATTTTGTGTGTTCTTGATAGATGTATGCTTAGCTTTTCCTGTCTTGCTCCGTAGTGAGTGCATCGAGCTCGTAAACATGCCTACTTGAGATCTGTTTTCAGCATGCTCCAGTTTTCACTAAGTCTGTGATCTGATTATGTTTTTGCCATGTTCACATACTTGCAATTGTATTTTCTGATCCTTTTTGGCTCAAGGTCACTAAGGGACTTTTGTTAAGCTCTTTGAGTAGCTCCATGCCATGCTTTACTTTGCCATGTTCAGGTCCTTTAGCATGTAGTTTTGTTGCTCCGAAGAGAGCTACCTGATCTGAAATTCCAGACAAGTGTTAATTTCACCAAGTCTGAAATATGTTTGCCATATGCATTTTTGCCATGCTTGTTTGAACCTGTTAATGGATGAATTGGCCGTAGCTCAGTGCTAGTCTCTTGTTAAGCATCACGAATGCATCCCTGCCATGTATTTTGTTGTCATATTTGGATGTTGTAGCATGTTCATCTCATTGCGTTTAGATGGCTACTTGTTGTAAATCGCAGACCGGTGTCATATTTGAATCGCTTGCCATTTCCAAACCGTAACTCCGATTCCGGCGTTCTTTATATCGTTTTCAAGCGATTTCATCTCATCTTTCCAGTGGCACACTTGGATTCCCAAGTTGAGGCCAGGGTTGTGCATTCCTTGTCACATCTTGCATATGCATCCCGCATCGCATCCCGCATAGCATACCATCCTTGCATCATATTGTTTTGATCCTTGCACGTGGTTGATTGTGTCCTTGTTGCTTGTTTTTCTTGTTTGGGTAGAGCCGGGAGACGAGTTTGCCTAACTAGGAGCCCGTTGAGTTTGCTTTCGAGGATCCAGTCAATTCTGACAACTTTGCAGGCAAGATGATCATACCCTCGAAATCACTACTATCTTTGCTATGCTAGATTGCTCGCTCTTTTGCTATGCCAATGCTATGATGCCTACCATTTTCTTTCAAGCCTCCCATATTGCCATGTCAAACCTCTAACCCACCATGTCCTAGCAAACCGTTGATTGGCTATGTTACCGCTTTGCTCAGCCCTCTTATAGCGTTGCTAGTTGCAGGTGAAGATTGGAGGCCGTTCCTTGTTGGAACATTTATTTACTTGTTGGGATATCATTATATTATCTTGTTATATTAATGCATCTATATACTTGGTAAAGGGTGGAAGGCTCGGCCTCTCGCCTAGTGTTTTGTTCCACTCTTGCCGCCCTAGTTTCCGTCATATCGGTGTTATGTTCCCGGATTTTGCGTTCCTTACGCGGTTGGGTTATAATGGGAACCCCTTGACAGTCTGCCTTGAATAAAACTCCTCCAGCAATGCCCAACCTTGGTTTTACCATTTGCCACCTAGCCTTTTCCCTTGGGTTTCGCGGACTCAAGGGTCATCTTATTTTAACCCCCCCTGGGCCAGTGCTCCTCTGAGTGTTGGTCCAACCTAGAGCATCGTGCGGGGCCGTCCCTTGGCAACTTGGGTTACGTTGGCTCCCGTACGCTTAGCTCTTGTCCTCTTTGAGCCCTTGAGGTACGATGAGTTCTACAACATGGCATTGAAGCAAGAGGCTGCTCAGTTGAGGTGTGATGCTTCCAAGAAGCGAGTCAGAGATGTTACTCCTTCTTCCTCTACTCAAGTGGCCAAGCAGCAGAAGTATTGGCTTCCTCCTCCTCCGTTTCGTCAGCCGTATTAGCAGAAGAGCAAAGGTGGTAGTGGTTCTTCCCACCCACCCAACCCTGGCTCTGAGAACAAGACTTCGTCTTAAGCTCCAAGATCGAGTGCTCCGTATCACCGTCCGCTTTCAGAGGTCACGTGCAACAAGTGCCAACAGAAGGGTCACTATGCCAACAAGTGTTTCAACCAGAGGCGTCTTCCTCCTCCTCCTGTGAGATCGGCAAGTACAGTTGTAGTCAAGCATAACCCCAAGCAAGCTAAGGTCAACTTGCTGAATGCAGCTCAGGCAGAGGACTCGTCAGATGTGATCATGGGTAACTTTCCAGTTAACTCTTTTCCTGCAAAAGTTCTTTTTGACACGGGTGCATCACATTGTTTCATGTCAAGATCATTTGTTTCCAAGCATGACTTCGTTTCACAAATGTTGGGTAACCCTATGGGAGTGGTTTCTCTGGCTAAGTCTATGAGGGCTACTTCAATAGTCCCGGATGTTTCTATCATGTTGGGTGACTTCAAGTTTCTGGCTTCTCCAATGGTTCTTGGCAACTCGGATATTGATCTTATTCTCGGGATGGATTGGCTTTCTAAGCACAAAGCTCAGCTTGATTGTGCAGCCAGGCACATCCAATTGACCCATCCATCTGAGGACGTAATTGTCTTTGCCGCTAATGATGATACCATCCGTCTGTTTTCTCTCAATGAGAAGGGTGAACTCGATGCCATCTCGCAAATTCCAGTCGTTTGCGAATATCAAGACGTCTTTCCAGAAGAGCTTCCAGGAATGCCTCCGCACTGGCCAGTTGAATTCATTATTGATCTTGAGCCTGGCACGGAACCTGTTTGCAAGCGTCCTTACAAGCTCGGACCTGAAGAGTTGAAGGAGCTGAAGAAGCAACTCGACATTCAAGAGAGAATGGGTCTCATCCGGCCTAGTTCTTCTCCGTGGGGTTGTGGTGTTCTTTTTGTGAAGAAGAAGGATGGAACGGACCGACTTTGTGTTGATTACCGTCCATTGAACAAGAAGACTATAAAGAACAAATACCCACTTCCCAACATCAACGAGCTGTTCGAACAACTCAAAGGTGCCCAAGTATTCTCCAAGCTTGATCTCCGTATGGGTTATCATCAGATTCGAATCCGTGAGCAAGATATTCCCAAGACGGCTTTCAGGACAAGCTATGGCTCATATGAATACACTGTCATGTCTTTTGGCCTCGTCAATGCTCCTCCGACGTTCTCTCGCATGATGAACTTCATCTTCAACGCCTACACCAATGACTTCGTTTTGGTCTATCTCGACGACATTCTGGTTTTCTCCAAGAACAAGGAAGATCATGCCAAACACTTGCGTTTGGTGCTTGATAAGCTCAGAGAACATCAGTTCTACGCTAAGTTCTCCAAGTGTGAATTTTGGCTCGATGAGGTTCTTTATCTTGGTCATATCATCTCTGCCAAGGGCATTGCCGTGAATCCTGAGAAGGTGTCTGCAATTGTAAACTGGGAACCTCCTCAGAACGTGAAGCAACTCCGTAGCTTCCTCGGTCTCGCAAGCTATTGTCGAAGATTCGTTGAAAACTTTTCTAAGATCGCGAAGCCTCTCTCTAATCTTCTCCAGAAGCACGTCAAGTACGTTTGGTCTCCGGAGTGTGACATTGCTTTCAACACTTTGAAAGAGAAATTGATCACTGCTCCAGTTCTGACTCCGCCTGATGAATCCAAGCCGTACGAGGTCTTTTGTGATGCCTCTCTCCAAGGTCTTGGCGCAGTATTGATGCAAGAGAACAAAGTTGTTGCTTATACCTCTCGCCAGTTGAAGTCCTATGAGAAAAACTACCCCACTCATGATCTCGAGTTGGCGGCAGTTATGCATGCTCTTTTGACTTGGAGACATCTCTTATTGGGAAGAAAAGTGGACATTTTCACTGATCACAAGAGTCTCAAGTACATCTTCACTCAGCCTAATCTCAACCTCAGGAAAACTCGATGGGTCGAAATGATTCAAGAGTATAATCCGAGTATCGAGTATACTCCAGGCAAGGCCAATGTGATTGCTGACGCATTGAGCAGAAAGGCTTACTGCAACAGTCTGATTCTCAAGCCTTATCAACCCGAGCTTTGTGAAGCTTTCCGCAAACTTAATCTGCAAGTTGTTCCTCAAGGTTTCCTCGCCAACCTTCAAGTCTCTCCTACCTTAGAAGACCAGATTCGCCAAGCCCAGCTTCTTGATGCTATGGTGAAAAAGGTGAAGATTGGGATTGCCAAGAGTCAACCCAAGTACAAGTGCTACCGCCTTGATGACAAGGATACTCTCTTCTTCGAGGATCGTATTGTTGTGCCCAAAGGTGACCTTCGTAAAGTGATCATGAACGAGGCTCACAATTCTCTCCTCTCCATCCACCCTGGGAGCACAAAGATGTATCAGGACCTCAAGCATGCTTATTGGTGGACTCGAATGAAGCGCGAGATTGCTCAATTCATGAATGAATGTGATGTCTGCAGAAGAGTGAAGGCAGAACACCAAAGGCCAGCTGGTCTCCTCCAACCTCTTGCCATTCCAGAATGGAAGTTTGACCACATTGAGATGGACTGCGTGACTGGGTTTCCAAAGTCCAAGCGTGGCAATGATGCTATATTCCTTATCATCGACAAACTCGCTAAAGTGGTCACTTTCTGCCTATCAAAGGGTCGATCACTGCAGCTCAATTGGCAGAACTCTATACCTCTCGGATTGTCTCTCTGCACGGTATTCCACAAGTGATCTCTTCAGACCGTGGCAGCATCTTTACCTCCAAGTTTTGGGATTCTTTTCAGAAGGCCATGGACACCAACATCTGCTTCAGCACAGCTTTCCATCCTCAAACTAGCGGTCAAGTCAAGCGTGTCAACCAGATTCTTTAAAATATGCTCAGGGCTTGTGTGATCTCCTTCGGCATGAAGTGGGAGGATTGCCTTCCTTATGCTGAATTCTCCTACAACAACAGCTTTCAAGCAAGTTCGGGCAAGGCCCCATTTGAAATTCTGTATGGCAGGAAGTGTCGTACCCCTCTCAACTGGTCTGAAACTGGTGAACGTCAGCTTCTCGGAAATGACTTAATCACAGAGGTAGAGGAGATGTGCAAAGTCATTCGTGATAACCTCAAAGCAGCTCAATCCCGCCAGAAGAGCTACTATGATAGTAGGCACCGTGATTTGGCTTTCGAGATCGGAGATCATGTTTACCTCCATGTCTCTCCTATGAAAGGTACTCGTCGCTTCGGTATCAAAGGGGAGCTTGCCCCTAGATACGTGGGACCTTTCAAGATTGTCAGCAAGAGAGGCGATCTCGCCTATCAACTCGAGCTTCCTTCAAACTTTGCAAATGTTCATGATGTGTTCCATGTCTCTCAGCTCCGAAAGTGCTTCAAGACTCCTGACCGCACCATCAACTTCGAGGACATTGAGCTCCAAGAAGATCTTTCCTATCGTGAGCACCCCATTGCTATTCTTGAAGAGACAGAACGCAAGACTCGCAATAAGTCAATCAAATTCCTGAAAGTCAAGTGGTCACATCATTCTGACCGTGAAGCTACCTGGGAACGCGAGGATCACCTCCGTTCTGAGTACCTGGCGTTCTTTCAGTCCTAGATCTCGGGACGAGATCCTTTCATAGTGGTGGAGTGTTGTAACACCCCGGTTGTATCTTTCCCAATTTGTACTCCAACTCTTGCCGTTTCCGGCGTTAAGTTATTTTATTTTCTTGGGTTCGGGTTTTTGTCTCCGTGTGTTGTTATCGTTGTCATGCATCTCATATCATGTCATCATGTGCATTGCATTTGCATAGGTGTTCATCTCATGCATTCGAGCATTTTCCCCGTTGTCCGTTTTGCATTCCGGCGCTTCGTTCTCCTCCGGTGGTCATTTCTAACTTTCTTTCATGTGTGGGGATTAAACATTTCCGGATTGGACCGAGACTTGCCAAGCGGCCTTGGTTTTCTACCGGTAGACCACCTGTCAAGTTTCGTATAATTTGGACTTCGTTTGATACTCCAACGGTTAACCGAGGGACCGAAAAGGCCTCGTGTGTGTTGCAGCCCAACACCCCTCCAATTTGGCCCAAAACCCATCTAACTCTGCTCCATCATCTAGATCGTTCGATCACGATCGCGTGGCCGAAAACCTCACCTCATTTGGACTCTCCTAGCTCCTTCTACGCCTATAAATATCACCCCCTCCGAAATCCGCGGTCCATTCCACCCCTAACCCTAGTCCCGCTCCTCTCCGCGCGCCGGACATTGTCCGCCGGCGCCGGACACGCCACCGCCAACCACACCCGCGCCGC
>NC_041386.1:208790745-208820348 GCF_002162155.2 Triticum dicoccoides | reverse complement strand
CTCCCCGCCTCCAGCGTCGCCCGCGCCCGCCCGGCGCCGCCACTCCGCCCGGCGCCGCCCCTCCGCCGTGCCGCTTCCGCCGCCACTCCGCCCGGCGCCGCCCCTCCGCCGCGCCGCTTCCGCCGCCATCGCCGCCCGTGGCCACCTCCTCGTTCCGGCGACTGCGCCTCGCCGCGCCGCCTCCTCCACGTCGGCAGACCCCGGGCCGGACCTCTCCTCCGGCCGCCGTCCGCAGCTTCTCCGGCGATTCTCGTAAATCGTGCGCCGGATCTCAGATCTAGATCCAACGTGGGTTGACTTTCCTCCGAAACCCTAATCCATGTGCTCCTGTTCATCGCATCATATTTCCGCATCCGTAGCTCCGTTTTTGGCGTATAGCATATCAAAATGTTCATCTCAGAGAGTACATCATTTCATTCCATTGCATCATTTGCATTTGAGTTCATCTTGATTCCTGAAATGCTGTTAGAAGAGGGATACTTGAAATATTTGTCAGATCTGCTACTCCATTTGCATATTTGTCATTTTTGCCATGATTATTGTGTGCATGATATGCCCATGAGCTCTACATATGTTTTGTTAAGGGTTTTGCCATCTTTCCAGAGGTGCAACCCATGTATTTTTGTGATGTGTGTGGTGACTAGCACAAGCTTGCGAAGTGAGGCACTTGGTAGTGCTGATTTCAGGGACTTAGTAATTTCATTAAGTCCTTGGGCTGTTTATTTCATATGCCCATATGTTCTTGTTGTTTCCGGGTGATCCGTGCCTCTTTTGAGGATGATCAGTAAGGATGTTTTGTTAATCTTGTAGTGCTCTATCCATCCATGTCTTTGTGTGCAATTATGGAGCACCCTATCTTGAATCAATCGAGCTCTATTTTTGCTACTTTGTGAATCTGGGCAGATTGTCAACTTGTTTGCAATTTTGCCGATGATGTTGTAGTTGACCCGTGCATGCTATGCTATTGTTCTTGCCATGTCTAGCTTGCATTTTGTGTGTTCTTGATAGATGTATGCTTAGCTTTTCCTGTCTTGCTCCGTAGTGAGTGCATCGAGCTCGTAAACATGCCTACTTGAGATCTGTTTTCAGCGTGCTCCAGTTTTCACTAAGTCTGTGATCTGATTATGTTTTTGCCATGTTCACATGCTTGCAATTGTATTTTCTAATCCTTTTTGGCTCAAGGTCACTAATGGACTTTTGTTAAGCTCTTTGAGTAGCCCCATTCCATGCTTTACTTTGCCATGTTCAGGTCCTGTAGCATGTAGTTTTGTTGCTCCGAAGAGAGCTACCTGATCTGAAATTCCAGACAAGTGTTAATTTCACTAAGTCTGAAATTTGTTTGCCATATGCATTTTTGACATGCTTGTTTGAACCTGTTAATGGATGAATTGGCCGTAGCTCAGTGCTAGTCTTTTGTTAAGCATCATGAATTCATCCCTGTCATGTATTTTGTTGTCATGTTTGGGTGCTGTAGCATGTTCATCTCATTGCATTTAGATGGCTACTTGTTGTAAATCGCAGACCGGTGTCATATTTGAATCGCTTGCCATTTCCAAACCGTAACTCCGATTCCGGCGTTCTTTATATCGTTTTCAAGCGATTTCATCTCATCTTTCCAGTGGCACACTTGGATTCCCAATTTGAGGCCAGGGTCGTGCATTCCTTGTCACATCTTGCATATGCATCCCGCATCGCATCCCGCATAGCATACCATCATTGCATCATATTGTTTTGATCCTTGCACGTGGTTGATTGTGTCCTTGTTGCTTGTTTGTCTTGTTTGGGTAGAGCCGGGAGACGAGTTCGCTAATGAGGAGTCCGTTGAGTTTGCTTTCGAGGATCCAGTCAACTCTGACAACTTTGTAGGCAAGATGATCATACCCTCGAAATCACTACTATCTTTGCTATGCTAGATTGCTCGCTTATTTGCTATGCTAATGCTATGATGCCTACCATTTGCTTTCAAGCCTCCCATATTGCCATGTCAAACCTCTAACCCACCATGTCCTAGCAAACCGTTGATTGGCTATGTTACCGCTTTGCTCAGCCCTCTTATAGCGTTGCTAGTTGCAGGTGAAGATTGGAGGCCGTTCCGTGTTGGAACATTTATTTACTTGTTGGGATATCATTATATTATCTTGTTATATTAATGCATCTATATACTTGGTAAAGGGTGGAAGGCTCGGCCTCTCGCCTAGTGTTTTGTTCCACTCTTGCCGCCCTAGTTTCCATCATATCGGTGTTATGTTCCTGGATTTTGCGTTCCTTACGCGGTTGGGTTATAATGGGAACCCCTTAACAGTCCGCCTTGAATAAAACTCCTCCAGCAATGCCCAACCTTGGTTTTTCCATTTGCCACCTAGCCTTTTCCCTTGGGTTTCGCGGACTCAAGGGTCATCTTATTTTAACCCCCCCTGGGCCAGTGCTCCTCTGAGTGTTGGTCCAACCTAGAGCACCGTGCGGGGCCATCCCTTGGCAACTTGGGTTACGTTAGCTCCCGTACGCTTAGCTTATCCGGTGTGCCCTGAGAACGAGATATGTGCAGCTCCTACCGGGATTTGTCGGCACAGCGGGTGGTGTTGCTGGACTTGTTTTACCATTGTCGAAGTTGTCTTGAAGAACCGAGATACCGAGTCTGATCAGAACGTCTTGGGAGGAGGTCTATTCCTTCGTTGACCGTGAGAGCTTGTCATGGGCTAAGTTGGGACTCCCCTGCAGGGATTTGAACTTTCGAAAGCCGTGCCCGCAGTTATGGCAGATGGGAATTTGTTAATGTCCGGTTGTAGATAACTTGAACCTTAACTTAATTAAAATTAATCAAATGAGTGTGTTACCGTGATGGCCTCTTCTCGGCGGAGTCCGGGAAGTGGACACGGTGTTGGAGTAATGCTTGCGCAGGTTGTCCTCTAGTTTCTCGCTCGCGCTTTGCCTCCTCTTCTCGCTCTCTTTTGCGAACAGGTTAGCCACCATATATGCTAGTCGCTTGCTGCAGCTCCACTTATATTTACCTTGCCTTACCTATAAGCTTAAATAGTCTTGATCATGAGGGTGCGAGATTGCTGAGTTCCCTGTGGCTCATAGATTACTATTACACCAGATGCAGGGCCTGATGATTCCGCTCCAGGTGACGCGCTCGAGCTCAAGTGGGAGTTCGACGAGGACTCTCAACGTTATTATGTTTCTTTTCCTGATGATCAATAGTGGTGCCCAGTTGGGGGTGATCGGGACTGTGTCGCGTGTTGGGTTATCTTTTATTTTGGCGCCGTAGTCGGGCCATGAGTGTTTGGATGATGTAATGTTATTTATGTACCTTGATTGACGTGGCAAGTGTAAGCCAACTATGTTATCTCCCCTTTATTATTATATTACATGGGATTGTAAAGATTACCTTACTTGCGACATATGCCTTCAATGCGATTATGTCTCTAAGTCGTGCCTTGACACGTGGGAGCTATAGTCGCATCGAGGGTGTTACAATGGCACGGCCCCAACTACTGTTGAAGTTTCCGCCAGCGGCTGGGCAGATGGACGAATGGCGTGCCACCATCCAAAGCCTGCTCGGTTTCGCCGAAGCTGGGGGCTCATGGTGAGCTGTCCCGCCGCGACCTCCCCAAGCAACAGCAAGAGCTCATGTTGCCGACCACACGGAACGGGCCATCCCCACGGTGCAGTCCCCGCCATGGCAGCCACCACGAGCGCGATAGAATCAAGACCCCGATGACTTCTCAATGGCGTCTTCTGACCCTTGAGCACGTCCAAGCCAATGACAAACCCAGAGGATAGGTGGAGAGGAGACACGCGCGTCGTCATCGAGCAACGCCCTGACGACCTCCGCGCGGACCGACGGGTACGGCTGCCCTAACATTGGCGAACCCGCGCTCGGTATTGGTGAACCCGCGCTTAGTACGGCTGCCCTGCCTTTACTCGTGAGTCGTGTCATGTCTATTGGTCGTCTGTTCACACGTTCAAGCCAGAAATACCTGAGAAATACAATGGGAGGTTGAAGCCGGCAGAGTTGCTACGCATCTACACCATCACTGTTCAGGCTGTCGGGGGAAGAGATGAAAAGGCGTTTGCCAACTACTTCACTTTGGCCCTCAAGTCCAATATGAGGTCATGGCTGATGCACCTATCGGTGAACTCCATTTTGTCATGGGCTGACCTGTGCCACGAGTTCATGGAGCCATCACGAGCGGCCATCAAGTACCCGGCAGGCCCGGTGACTTGCAGCTTCTCCAACAGAAGGAAGGAGAAAGCCTCCGTAAGTATTTACTAAGATTCAGCAAAGTTCATAGGAATATTCCAAATATCCATCTGGCAGCCGTAATAGCTGCCTTCCAGTCTAATGTGCACAACTGTCGTATTCGTTCCAAGATGAACGTACGGTTTCCCAAGGCTGTGACGGAGCTTTACACTCTGGTAGATAAGTGTGCTCGGATGGAGGGAGGAAGGAAGTTGCCCGGAGAGGAAGATTGCACCAATGTTGATTCAGAGGATGAGGATGAATCAGCTAGTCAATAGAATAACAAGAAGCATGGTAAGAAGCAGAGAGATAAGGCAGTGATGACTGTTGAAGGATTGGGTACGCCTAGTACCGGCAAGAAGGCGAAAGCTGAGGCCCCCGGCAAGGAAGCTGCCATGTGCACTGACTGCCTAGAAGCCGCTGCTGCCGAGAAAACCGGGAAAGGTGATGGGTCGTACTGCAAGATTCATCGGAACAAGGGCCACGACCTTCAAGAGTGTTATCAGGTGAGTAGCTTGTCAAGAAACAGAGGACAGAGTATGAGAAGCGTGATAAGGAGAATGGTCAGAATGTTGCTGGCGAAAAGGGCTGAGGCGGTGAAGTAAATCGCCCTGGCAAACCCATGCGGAACCAAGGAAAGTCCACCAAAGGTTGAGAGAGGAAACCTATGATGATAAGAGTGATGGAGGGGATGAAGAGGAAACCAGTGAGCAGGAGTTTTAGAAGGCCAGAGATGCCCTGTGCATTAACGGAGGTGCATCTCTGCACACTTCTCACCGCTAGCTCAAACGGTGGGCACGTGAAGCCTATGTCGTGGAACCAGCGCCAGAGGCTCGGAAGCCGCTCAAATGGTCACACACGCCCATCATCTTTGACAAGGTGGACCATCCTGGCCGTACCACTGCGGTAGGCCGTTGTTGGTCTCCCCAACAATTCGCAACCTTAAGGTCACAAAGGTGTTGGTGGATGGTGGGACCGGGTTGAATCTGATTTCCCCAGCAGTTATCTACAGACTTCAGATATCAGAGGAAGAGCTAGAGGTTACTGCACATTTCAAGGTGTTAATCTCGGCAGGAGCCATCCTAAGGGAAAGATCATGTTACCGGAAACATTTGGGGGAGAACTGAACTACAGGACTGAGAGGATTGTGTTTGATGTGGTTGATCTCCCCTAGCCATATAATGGGATTCTTGGACGCCTGGCCCTGGCTAAGCTCATGGCGGCATCCCACTACTCCTACAACACCTTGAAGATGCCTGGGCCACTAGGAGTCATCACCATCCCATCGGATGAGAAGGATGCAATCATTTGCGTGGACAAGATGTACAGGTACACGGTCGTGGAAGAGACAACGGCAGTGACAACTCCTGCCAAGGAGAACAAAGGAAAAAGAGAGATTGTAGGAGCTCCGACAAAGAGTCCGGGAATCGTGCCCCCACCGAGTGCACGACACCCGTTGACGACGTGCTGTAGTGTTCTAACAGCAAGAGATCCCAAGTTGCTCACCCTAAGTGAAGAACGTCCCTGCATGGCTGGCTGGCGTTGATGGTACTTTCACTATGAGCGCCACCCTCGATGACAAATAAGAAAGCACGCTCGTTGCCTTCCTGTGATCGAATATTGATGTGTTTGCCTGGTAACCATCTGATATCCTCGATGTTTATAGGGAGGTAATCGAGCACCACCTGGTTGTCTGCCCACATGCCCGACCTGTCAAGCAGAAAATCTGGAAGTAGGCCTTGGAGAGGCAACAATTCATTGCAGAAGAGATCAAGAAACTTGAGGCAGCTGGTTTGGTCAGATGAGTACTGCATCCCACATGGTTGGCAAATCCAGTAGTAGTCCGAAAGGCTAATGGGAAGTGGAGGCTTTGCATAGATTTCACAGATCTCAACAAGGCTTGCCAGAAAGACCCATTTCCCTTGCCGCGTATCGACCAGATTGTGGATTCCACTTCAGGTTGTGATTTTCTATCCTTTTTGGACACCTACTCTGAGTATCACCAAATCTTCGTGTCCAAGGAAGATGAAGAGAAGACATCATTTGGCACTCCATGTGGTATGTACTGCTTTGTCCGCATGCCATTCGAATTAAAGAGAATCGGGTCCACTTTTGCAAGGGCAATCGAGATTGGTTTTGAGCCACAGTTGCACAGAAACATAGAAGCCTATATGGATGATATTGTGGTCAAGACCAAGGATAGTGCCACCCTTATCCAAGATTTGGAGGAGACGTTTGATAATCCGTGCAAGATCAATCTGAAGCTCTACCCGGAGAAGTGTGTATTTGGTGTTCCCTCCGCAAGTTGCTCGGGTTCTTTGTATCTCATCGTGGGATCGAAGCCAACCCCGACAAGATCAAGGCCATCAAGCAAATCCAAGCGCCAAGGACAGTTAAGTATGTGAGGCGCCTGACAGGATGTGTTGCCGCGCTAAGAAGATTCATCTTCAAGTCTACCGAGCGCCCTGCCGTTCTTCAAAATTTTGAAAGAGGTCGATGCTATGAAGTAGACCCTAGAAGAATATGCAGCTTTGCAAGAGTTAAAGGCCTACTTGTGCTCTATGCCTACCTTGGTGGCTCCCAAACCCCAGGAGCCGTTGTTGCTATACTTAGCAGCAACCAACCAAGTGGTTAGCAAGAAGTGGATGAGGCAGAAAGTGAGCAGAGACCGGCAGAATCAGAGAAGGATCAGGACAACAATGAGCACGAAAACGAGAACAACCTCAAGAATGTGGCAAGGAAAAAGTGGTGCAGCGCCTAGTGTACTTCATTAGCTCCCTGTTACATGGGGCTAGATCGAGGTACTCTGGCATGCAGAAGTTGATCTTTGGCCTCATTATGGCCTCAAGGAAACTACACCACTACTTCCAAGCCCATGAGATCATGGTTGTCACTCGTTTTTCATTGCAAAGGATACTCTGAAACCCTGAGGCTACCGGCGGAATAGTGGAGTGGGCTTTGGAGTTATCCAGCTTTGGTTTGAAGTTTGAGAGCGCATCAACTATATAGAGCAGGGCGTTGGCGGAGTTTATTGCAGAATGGACGCCAACCCCTGATGAGGAAGTGACAGAGACAGTTACCCCCGCAACGAATCACCCCAAAAATGGATTATGTATTTTGATGGTGCTTTTTCCGTACAAGGTGAAGGAGCTAGCGTGCTTCTTGTCGCCCCCTCTGGGGAGCACTTGAAGTATGTCGTCCAAATGCATTTTGCCCGGGAAGAAGCTACCAACAATACAACTGGGTATGAAGGGCTCCTTGCCGGGCTCAGGATTGCAGCTGAATTGGGAATTAAGAAGCTGATCATTCGAGGAGATTCACAGCTTTTGGTGAGACAAGTTAACAAAGATTATCAAAGTCCATTATTGGAGGCATACGTCAAAGAAGTGAGGAGATTGGAGGAGCACTTTGACGGATTGCAAACAGAGCGCTACCTCGTGCGGAAAACAACACAGTTGATCATCTATCAAAGTGTGTTGCGCAGAAGCTTCCTGTGGAACCAGGGACTTTTGTTCTCCATCTCACTCAGCCCTTCGTATCCCCAGCAACAATGGCCCGGAAGAAGATAAAGTTGGACTACGGTAAGCCTCCCCCGAAAGAGTCGTCCGCTCCCGGTGGAGACCCTGTCGGAAACAACTCTTCACAGCCTGTCGGACCACCCCTTCTAGCTAGGCCCATGGACCCCACAAACGAGGCTGGTGCTGCTGCAGTAGAGGAGGTGCTGCTAGTCCTCGTTGCCGAGCCCCAGGCTCCAACTTGGGCAAGGCACATTGTCCACTTTCTCCAAATTGGAGAGCTTCCCGGCAACCAAGATGAAGCTGAAAAGGTAGCCCGGAGGGCCAGTATGTATCAGTTTGTCGATTGCACTCTGAACAGAAGGAGGCCCAACGGTGTGAAATTAAAGTGTGTTTGCCAGGAAGACGGAAAGGAACTTATGGCTAAGATTCATAGAGGAATGTGCGGCTCCCATATTGGATCAAGGGCATTAGTTGGGAAAGCATTCCGGCAAGGATTCTATTGGCCCACAACCCTCCAAGATGTGGTCGAGCTAGTCACGAAATGTGAAGCCTCTCAGTTCCATTCCAAGAAAACACACCTTCCTACTCAAGCTCTTTAAACAATCCCTCTATCATGGCCATTTTTTGTCTCAGGGCTCGATATCCTCGGCCCCTTCCCCCGAGCAATCGAGGGCTTTGAATTCTTGTTCATTGACATCGACAAGTTTACAAAGTGACTGGAAGTGACTACCATGAGAAAGGTGACTGCTCAGTCAGCTATCAAGTTCTTGAAAGAATTGGTGTGTCATTTTGGAGTTCCGACAAGGATCATACCGACAACAGCACCCAGTTCACGACTCGCGCCTTCATGCAATATGTTCATGCCCTCGGGTGCAAGATCTCATTTGCCTCTGTGGCACATCCCCAGAGCAATGGACAAGCTGAGAGGGCGAACGCTGAAGTGCTACGCGGACTCAAGACAAGAACTTTTGATATGCTGCAGAATTGAGGAGCTACTGGTATTTCTCTAGTCCCTCAGAACGACACCAAACTGAGCTACCGGGAAGACTCCCTTCTCCCTGGTCTACGGGGCAGAAGCAGTAATCCCCACGGAACTCATTTACGGGTCACCTCGAGCGCTTGCCTACGATGAAGTAGTGCAAGATCAGCACCGGCATGATGATGCTGTGCTACTCGAGGAGAACTGTCTCCGGGCTCCTACGTGTGATGCATGCTACCAGCAAGCCCTGTGTCGCTATCATAGCCGCAGGGTTCACGCCCGGTGTTTTGAGGAAGGTGACCTTGTCCTTAGGCGCATTCAGTCCGCCAAGGGTTCAAAAAGTTGTCACCAAAGTGGGAAGGCCCTTTCCGGGTAGTATGAGTCACCCGACCTGGCGCAGTCCATTTGGAGACCGGAGATGGAACTCAGTTTCAAAACACATGGAATATTGAGCATCTCCGCAAGTTCTACCCATAAGGCGTGGTTGTCGGGCCCTGCCTGGCAGCCACCCCCTTGTACAAAGCCGGGGCAATGATCTCGTGCAAGAGAAAATAAAGAAGCGCTATGGGGGCCCCTCGACCAAAATCTGCATGCATGCATGAGCATTCCTAGACAACTGCATACGCATTTCATGAGCATCTGCATATGCATATAGATAGGATTGCATCATGCATTCATTCTCATCTCCATGGAGCTGCATGTTCCTGCTGAGAACTTGACTTCGACAAGGAGATGAGGAAACCGTTCGGCATGGGGATCCCCGGCAAGCCAGTCAGATAAGTTCTACCTCTTGTCCGTTAGTGTTATGTAAGCTATAACTTGTGCATAAGAAAGCCTCGCCACTCTTTTGAGACTTAGGTGCTCCCCCCCTTAACTCAAACGTTGCTTCGGTCAGTATGGTCGTAGTGGCCTTTGGTAAAAAGAAGTTGGCAGGGGGGGCTGGTCCTTCTGTCTGTTCCCTGGCAGACGCAGCTCTTCGGCAGACAAAGAGGGTACCGGCAGGATAGCTTGCCGTGGAAAAGTCTTTTATTTATATAAAAGAGGAATCTCACCTCTGCATGGACATACACATGCACGGGTTCCCAGCAAGGTTCATCTTTTTCATTAATATGCTAATACAAGTACAAGCATTACAAAACATAGACATGGACTCGAGAGATTACATTATTTGAATTAAAATTTGGCAAGTGCCAGCAGATTTAAGATTGAAAAAAAGATAAGTGCTCCATAATGCCCTTTCTTTTCCCTCTCCTCCTAGGCATGGCCGTCGAAGGCGAGGCGGGCAAAATGAACGCCTGGGCATGAGCCCAACCCACGCCCCTCGGGCTCTAGGAGAGGTAGCTCAACGGGAACGGGAGCTCGAGGGAACGGCTCGATGGAGAGCATGGAGGAAGCCTGCCGAGGTCTAGTTCGAGGACTGCTGGAGGAGCCTGGGAGCACCATCCGCACCTCTGCATCCCACTCCCCGACAAATGACATTGCCGGGGAGGAGATGCGGATGCAGATGATAGAGCTGTCGCCTGATGAAGATGGTGCGGGCGGCGATCAACCAGAGTCAGAGTCGTCGCTCCCCCGCCTGCTGTCGTCGTCATCGCCATCACTGTCCTCCTCATCGCTTTCGCTCGAGGAGGAGCTTTCGTCGTCGGTCGAGCTCTCCGCGCAGCACCCTAGACGCCCTCCCGAGTGCCCGAAGATCTTGACGAAGAGTAGGCCATTCTCCATTAATTTGAACTGGAGAATGTGCCCCTCCGAGAAACAGTGGGCACGGGTAAAGGTCTTCCGCCCACGGCGGAGGTACATTACATGAGGGGCAGGGAAGTCGACGTCAACCCTCATACCTTCGTTCCTGCAGCCCCTCATGTGCAGCCGCAGAGTGCGTGATTGCTCGGGCTCCATCTCCCGCGCGAAGGGAGTTGGGAGGCGAAGATGACCACACAAGGGCTTGTATAGCCCGATGATAAACTCCAAAGGTTGGTCCCCGACGTGGCCTTCCATTGGAGGAGGAGCCGTCGGAGGAGGCGCAGCGGAGGTGCCGCCCCACCCTCCTGTAACGCCCTCGATGCGGCTATATCTCCTACGTGTCGAAGCACGACTTAGAGGCATAACCGCATTGAAAGCAATGTCGCAAGTAAGGTAATCTTCACAACAACCCATGTAAACATATAAAAGGGGAAAGGATACATAGTTGGCTTACACTCGCCACGTCACACAAATACATGAATAATATTACAATCATCCAATACACTCAGGGTCCGACTACGGTACCAAAATAAAAGATCAACCCCCACATGCAACAAAGTCCCCGATCGCCCCAACTGGTCACCACTACTGATCATCTGGGAAAGACACATAGTAACGGCGAGAGTCTTCATCGAACTCCCACTTGAGCTCAAGCGCATCGTCTGGAATGGTATCATCAGTCCCTGCATCTGGTTTTGGAAGTAAACTGTGAGTCACGGGGACTCAGCAATCTCGCACCCTCGCGATCAAGACTATTTAAGCTTATAGGTAAGGCAAGGTATGATGTGGAGTTGCAGCAAGCGACTAGCATATATGGTGGCTAACATACGCAAATGAGAGCGAGAAGAGAAAGCAAAGCACGATCGGGCAACTATGATCAAGAAGTGATCCTAGAGCAACCTACGTCAAACATTACTCCAACACTGTGTTCACTTCCCGGACTCCGCCGAGAAGAGACCATCACGGTTACAAACACGGTTGATTCATTTTAGTTAAGTTAAGTTTCATGTTATCTACAATCGGACATTAACAAATTCCCATCTGCCCATAACCGCGGGCACGACTTCCGAAAGTTCAAATCCCTGCAGGGGAGTCCCAACTTAGCCCATCACAAGCCCTCACGGTCAACGAAGGATATTCCTTCTCCCGAGACATTCCGATCAGACTCAGCATCCCGGTTACAAGACATCCTCGACAATGGTAAAACAAGTCCAGCAACACCGCTCGAATGTGCCGACAAATCCCGATAGGAGCTGCACATATCTCGTTCTCAAGGCACACTCAAATAGGTCAAGCTACGAGTAAAACCAACCCTCGAGTTTCCCCGAGGTGGCCTCGCAGGCTGCCCAGTTCGCTACAACAGGAACCCCCCTTCAGCAACGCATCGATGCGTTGTCCTATGTTCCTATATCCATTGCTACAGCCTACACCAACGGATTTATATGCGCTGTCGTTGGCGGCGTTGCTAGGGTCAACAACAACGCATGTACATGCGTTGGTAAACAGGGTGTACAAGTGTTGTAAGATGGCAACGCATAGAGTTAGAGCGCAACAACTCTTCATATGTGTTGTAAGGGTCATTTAAAATACTAGAAGCTTCAGTAGATCACATGAACAATTCATGGTATTTCCAGAATTACTAGACAATGCTGATAGAGCATTGGAGACACAATATAATGAGCAAAAATGTCTCATATATTTAATCGAATATCTTTCATTACAAAGAACATGATCCAAAGTTTACAAGATGTGAAACTACCTAGTACTAGTAGGCAATTCTTGACCTTGCAATCAATACTTATCAGCCATTCTAAAACACAATGTTTGAAACATTGACCCTGAAAATGGCATTCTAATTATCTAACTACCATCCCCATTCTTGACCTTACAATCAACATCTGAGCCATGCATCATCTGTTTATCTTGCAATCTACATCCACAAAGAAGCAAAGAAATGAGATGAGTAACTTACAAAAGGGAAAACCAAGTTAATAGAGCAATAAAATTTAAAGGAGGAGCACATTACAAAGGTTCAAGGCCGTGGCATCAGTAGCTCTGTACACATAAGAGGAGAGTACTAGTCAACACCTGACAAATACTTTGATCATTTATTTCCGATGATAAAACCTGGTACATGTCAGTTGAGTTAAAATAAACCTTAATTAGAACATACTAAGCAAGAAACAAGGTACCTCTCTTGAATAAAATCATGTGCTGACATACCACATATCCTTTGTTTGCTAAGAAAGATCTGCAGTTCTGTAGAAAATACAAATAAATGCAAGATTCCAAAAATTCAAAAATACTTCCATGTCCAGATAAAATAATGAACACGAGGCTAAATTTGGACGTACTTAAAATTGGTACAGTGATACAAGCCGCCAAATGTTATTTACCTTAATTTATAGAGATGTGGTCCTAATCATATTAATCTGAATAACAAACTTTTTCAACACGAGTTTATTAAATAACATTGCAGATTATGCAACCTATATTTGTATAATACATAAATTTTGCATCTTGCATCAGGTTAAAACTATATAAAATATCATAATATATTTTTACCATTCTAGACTAATTTTCTATTTAAAAGACCAACATGTAGAGGTGGGAAGTGCATATACTTACAACGTCAGTACCATTACTCTGTAAAGAAACAAAATAATATACATTAGAGAAAGAGTCATCACCATGCTATGAAGTGGAAACATAAAGACTTCGAGACTTAACATTTTCTTTGTAAACTGATGACATTCTATTTCTCGTAAATTCCCTGCATCTTCAGTTCTGAATATACACCGCTTGTTCAGATAAGAAACTGCATAAACCCACACATACTCATTTATTAAATTATAACAAAGTTCTATATTTAGGGTGTACGGGAGAAATATAGCTTATATACAACCAAGGCATAGTACAGAATAGGTTAAATCGAGCAACTCAAATCTTTGCTCTGTGGAGGTTATGTCAAAGAAGCATAGGGGAATCATGAAGCGGCCTCCTCTTTCTACAGAAGCCTCTATATATATCATGGTCGTTCCCTGAAGATAAATACCCTTGTCACCATAACAAGTTATAGTGTAATACAATCAGCCTGGAGAAAGAAAATAAGACGTGTTGTTAAGATCACAACATGCATACACAGATGTTGAAAATTATGTTGGATAATCCAAACATGCCTACATGCTAGAAGTATTAAATTGTGTTTGAGTTTGATTTAACTAGAAAGTGATCAGCGCTGCCGTGTAATTAGGATTAGGTAAGTCCAAGGTCGGTGCTAGTCCTATACATGTGCTTGAGTAGTAGTACGTCTATAGGTGTTCGTGTTCTGTTCGGCTGGAGTTGCCTTGCACACCGAGTCTGGTTTGTAATTGAAGTCTGTATAGGTTAGGAAAAAGGAGTCTGGGTCGGTGGCATGAGTCAGTTCAGGTCCTGCACCAATATATAGGGGCAGGGTGCATGAGTTTTGTACCTAGAGAAAAGAAGAAAAGAAATAAAGAGGAAATAAGGGCACGACAAGGGCCTTGGCTATCAATTTTTTGTGCGCATGTGTTCATTGTGTTTTGATGCGATCGATTCCAGAGGGCGAAATTCCAACAAATTACAAACCTATGAGTGCGGCTGAATTTAAGGAATATGGAATAAATTTATGGAGTGATGCATGTGGGGCTTATTCCTTTGGTACAAAGTGTGACAACGAAATCAATAAGGATTCATAAAACTAATAAGGGGATTTTTTGTTTCTATCCTCGATTTAATCATGATGCCACAGATTGACACTAGTGCTGACTTCTTCCTCTAGTGCATCTAGAAACTTCATCGAGTCTATATTCAACGATCTTGTAAGCAATGCTCTTTGATAAAATGATCATAGCTAAGATATATCTGAGATAATATGACAACTGATTGAACAAGTGTGTGATGATTAATTTCACTGTCTAATCTTTATTAATTACCGAACTGCTAGCAGCAAGAATATCAAAAACATAATGCATCACAACAAAGAAATTTGTTAGTAAAATAGGATGTAAATATTCTTCTCAAGTTAACACACACAGACACAATTGCATATATCCAAATCAAAGAAAAAAGATGACTAGCAACAACTTTCACATGGTGAACATGAGTACCGGATATAGGAAATTAATAGAGGCAAGCATAAGATTAACTAAAATGCCTAGAAAGGAGTAGCGGCTGGTTGGGCCTGCCGTGATCTACAACACTATGGCGGACAACCTAGTACAGATGTTGTAGTACTGATAGGAAAAATAGCCTAGAATCAGAGGATCCAGCAAAAACACATGGATCTGTCCCTGTAGCAGTACCTGCGGTGGTGGATCAGGTGAGATTGACGGAGCGGATGAGGTGGCGGCAGAGGAAAAAAGAGGATTGTAGCACGTACGAGGATGTGGTGGCGAAGGCGTCGGGCGACCTCGCAGGCGAACGGGTGCTTCAGCTTGGCGGCATCCTGCTAGGGCTGGCTAGCCATCTTTATGGCGATGTTGAGACTGGCGTACCGGCCGGAGTAGACACGGCTGTGCCGCTCCGCGAACCCAGCCCAGATCTACAACTTTGACAGGTCGGCCCTAAAGAGCTCCTCGCCGCCGCCCTGGATTATGGCACCTGCACCACCAGGTAGTTGGACCATGACACCGCCCTCTGTAATACAGCGGCGGCCCCTCCATGTCTTTGGGAAGACATTGCCCGTACAAGTGTTTGAGGGTGGATGGATTGATAGGGGGATCCGAGTGAGCAACTCTGCCCCGTGGATTCCCCATCTCCTATTCGCAGATGATTGCTTAATTTTTATGAAGGCGGATTCCAGGAACGCCATAAGGCTGAATGAGATATTGCATCATTACAGCATAGGCTCCGGACAGTGTGCAAACAAGCTGAAAAGCTCGGTCTTTTTTAGCCCTAACAGTGGCGTCTCTGTTAAGATGGGAGTCAAAGCGGCATTGCAAATACAGAGAGAAGCAATGTCAGAGAAGTACCTTGGCCTTCCAACAGCTGCGGGTAGAATTGCAGAGCAAAATTTTGAACACATCAATGAAAGAGCAAGGTCAAGGGTACAGGGATGGTGTGAAAGGAAGATGTCTTGTGCAGTTAGAGAAATTCTTTTGAAGTCAGTGGTTCAAGCTTTACCGGCCTACTCTATGAGTTGTTTCAAACTCACAAAAGGTTTGTGCAAGAAAGTGACAACAAGCATGTCGAAATATTGATGGGCTGGATCACTTGACAGAAAAGGGATGCATTGGCAATCTTGGGATAAGATGTGCATTTCGAAGTCACAAGGAGGACTGGGATTTCGAGACCTGGAGATTTTTAATGACGCGTTGTTAGCAAAGCAAGCTTGGAGGCTACTTGAGAATCCAAATAGTCTGTGTGCTAGAGTGCTTAAAGCACGTTATTTCCCTAATGAGGGGTTTCTGACGGCGAACTGTTCAGCTAGTTCGTCTAAGACTTGGAAAGCAATTATCCAAGGGAGAGAGATGTTAAAGACAGGACTCATACGACGAGTTGGCAATGGAGAGACAACCGAGGTGTGGCACGATCAGTGGATAGATGGCACTATATCAATGAAACCAATGGGAGCTCTCAAGCCGAACTCAGTCCAGGTTGTATCAGATTTGCTTGACCCAGGGTCAAATCAGTGGGATACGGAGCTAGTGCGCAGTATCTTTTTCCCCCTGACGCGGAAGCTATTCTTGCCATGGCGAGACCGCGTGTGGGAGGGGTGGACGTATGGGCTTGGGCAAGAGAGAAGTCTGGGCTCTTTACGGTCAGATCGGCATATAAACATGCAATGCAATCCAAGCTACAGGAGCAAGTGACGGTTGGCTCATCTTCGGGTGACTCAACCATATGGAAGGCGTTGTGGAAGATTAACGTGCTACCGAAGATCCGGGTGTTTTGGTGGCATGTGCTAAAAAAATTCTTGCCTTCCTATGGCGAGCTTCATAGAAGGCACATCAAGCAACTCCCAATCTGCCCGATGTGCGGCAATGATAATGAGACTTTGTTCCACTCGCTTATGAAATGTGACCATGCCATGCGATTTTGGAAGGCAGCACAACGATTCTTTGGTATTGAGATACCACAACTACACCCATTGTCATGGTCCCGAGATCTTCTAGATCAGAGGTTATTTAAGAAGGAAGAGGCGGCTATTATGATTACTGTGATGTGGGCTGTTTGGCACTCTAGGAACAACTACACTCATGGTGAGTTGGCTTATCAGCCATTAAAGTCTATGTTGATTATTGAGGAGATTGTTCGGGCACTTGAGATTCCGGAGAGGAAGAAAAACCCAACCATTGTCCAACCGAGGTGGGTGCCACCGGAGGAGGGGTGGATCAAGCTCAACACGGACGGAGCCACGGACATGGGTCTTGTGAGGGGAGGAGCAGGTTATGTGGCTCGAGATCATCATGGAGCTCTTGTCAGAGCAGGAGGCTCAAGGTATGACGGGGTTACGGACCCGCTTTCCATTGAACTGCTTGCATGCAGGGACGCGGTCTTAATGGCACGGGATATGGGGCTCCAGCAAGTGCTGTTGGAGACGGACTGCCAGGAGATACAGCGGCTCTGGGATGCACCTCAGAGGTCGGCGGGGTTTCACCTCATTGCGGAGATGAAGGAGATATCCACATTGTTCCAGGGATTCAGGCTACGGTTTTCGTGTCGCCAAACTAATATGGTGGCACACCGTGTAGCTAGGCATTCGTTAAAACAAAGTGTCTTTATGCATTTGTATGATACAATCCCTGGGTGGCTGACTGATTGTTTGCAGTCAGACATGCTAGCGCCTAATGAATAAAGAGCCGGAAGGCGTTTTAGCTTCAAAAAAAAGAGATGAAGTAAAAAAAAATAGATGCGGATAATTGTGGAGACAGAGAGGAAGACGAGGAGGAGATGGGTACGGAGAGGAGGTTAGATTTTTTTTTCAGAAGGGCGGGGAGGAGGTTTGCTATTCGTGGCGAGGTGGGAGAGGTTGAGCCCGCAGCCCACCAACAACACATGTTGTGTCACCGTTGCTAGACATGCGTTGTCATATGTATGTTTTTGTTGTAGTGTTCGGACCAACACTCAGAGGAGCACTGGCCCAGGGGGTTCAAAACAAGATGACCCTCGGGCTCCGAAAACCCAAGGGAAAAAGAGGCTAGGTGGCAAATGGTAAAACCAAGGTTGGGCATTGCTGGAGGAGTTTTATTCAAGGCGAACTGTCAAGGGGTTCCCATTATAACCCAACCGCGTAAGGAACGCAAAATCCGGGAACATAACACCGATATGACGGAAACTAGGGCAGCAAGAGTGGAACAAAACACTAGGCAAAAGGTCGAGCCTTCCACCCTTTACCAAGTATATAGATGCATTAAGATAACAAGGTAATAAGGTGATATCCCAACAATAAACAATGTTCCAACAAGGAACGATCTCCAATCTCCACCTGCAACTAGCAACGCTATAAGAGGGGCTGAGCAAAGCGGTAACATAGCCAATCAACGGTTTGCTAGGACATGGTGGGTTAGAGGTTCGACATGGCAATTTGGGAGGCATGATAAGAAAGTGGTAGGTATCGTAGCATAGGCATAGCAAAAGAGCAAGCATCTAGCAAGCAAAGATAGAAGTGATTTCGAGGGTATGATCATCTTGCCTGCAAAGTTGTCAGAGTTGACTTGATCCTCATAAGTGAACTCAACAGGCTCCTCGTTCGCGAACTCGTCTCCCGGCTCTACCCAAATAAGAACAACAAGCAAACGGAACACAATCAACCACGTGCAATGCTCAAACAACATGGTGCAAACATGGTATGATATGCGGGATGTGGTATACGATGCATATGCAAGATTTGACAAGGAATAATTGAACCTGGACTCAACATGGAAATCCAAGAGTGCCACTGGAAAGGTGAGGTGATTTTAGTTGAAATCGATATAAAGATCACTGAAATCGGATGCACGGTTTGGAAATGGCAAGCAAAACAAATATGGCACCGGTCTGCGATAATCAGCAAGTGACCAACTAAATGCATCAAGATAAATATTCTATAGCACTCAAACATAACAACAGAATACATGGCAGGGATCCACTCATGAAGCGTGACAAAAGATGAACACTGAGCTACGGCTAATTCATCATTTAACAGGTTCAAACAAGCATGGCAAAAGTGCAAATGATAACAGGTTTCAGACTTAGTGAAATTAACACAAGTCTGGAATTTATCATCAGGAAGCACACTTTAGAGCATGAAAACTAAATGCTACAGGAATTATCATGGCAAAGCAAGGCATGGCATGAAGCTACTCAAAGCACTTAACAAAAGTCCCTTAGTGACCTTGAGACAAAAGGGATCATAAAATACAATTGCAAGCATGTGAACATGGCAAAAACATAAACAGATTCAGACTGTGTGAAAAACAGGAGCATGCAAATCAGTTAACGAGTAGGCATGTTTACGAGCTCGATGCACTCACTACATAGCATGGCATGACAAACTAAGCATACACCCATCAAGAATACATGGCATAGAAGCTAGACATGGCAAGAACAACAACATAGCACGCACGGATCAATAGCAACATCCTCGGCGAAATCGCTAAACAAGTCAACAATCTGCCAGGATTCACGATATAGCAAAAGTAGCGATCGATTGAATCAAGCTAGGTTGCTCCATAAATGGAAACAAAGACATGGATGGATAGATCACCACAATGTTAACAAATCATCCTTACTGATCATCCTCAAAAGAGGCAGGATCACTAGGAAACAACATGAACATATGGCATAATAACAAAGTCAGCACAAGGACTTAGTGAAAACAGCATTATCGATTACGCTACTTTTCAAGCTTGTGCTAGTCACCACAAATATCACAAAAATACATGGCAAGCACCTCTGTAAAGATGACATGGCATATAACAAAACACATGTAGAGCTCAGGATCATAGCATGCACACATTAATCATGGTAAAAATGACAAAATGCCATTTGCTGAAACAGATCTGCCAAATACATCACATAGCCCTCTTCCAACAGCATTTCGGGCATCAAGATGAGCTCAAATGAAAATGATGCATTGAGATGAAATGATGTACTCGTTGAGTCGAACAGTGTGATATGCTACACGCACAAATCGGAGCTACATACGCAGAGTTATAGCATGTGCAAGAATGCAAAAAAAAAAACTAGGGTTCGAGCGAAAATTAGGTCAACCCGAGGACTCCCAGATCTGGATAGCTGGATCACTGTAGCTTCGCGCGTCACGGTTCCCGAGGTCGCCGGATTCGTCGCCGTAGACGATGGGACTGGCCGGAGTTCGGCCGGAGTAGGAGGACGACGGGGTGCGCCGGCGACAGGGAGGAGGGCGGTGGCGTCGGGCGCGGTCGCCAGAGCTGCGGCTGCTGGCGACAAGGGGCGGAGCGGCGATGGCGCGCGGCGGTGTCGGTGCGGTGACGGTTGTCGGCGACGAGGCGGCGGGGCGATGGTGCAGGCGTGGATCGCCAGCGCGTCGAGGTAGGGTGGCGCACGGGCGGCGCGGGAGGACGAAGGGCGGCGCGCCCCGATGGGCTTGGAGGGCCCGGAGCGGGCTTGCCCGGGCCGGCGGCGGGAGGGAGGAGGTGGTGACAGGTGGCAGTTCCTGAGTGGCCGGGCGCGGCGGCGCGGGGCGTGTCCGGCGGGAGCAGACACGTCCGGCGGCGGAGGGGATGAAATTTTAGGATTAGGGTGGTTTTAGATCCGGGATTTTCGGGAGGTGATTTATATATAGAGGTAGGAGGAGTTAGGAAGGTCCAAATGGAGTGCGGTTTGCGGCCACACGATCGTGATCGAACGCTCTAGATGATGGAAGGGTTTTTGGTGGGTTTTGGGCCAAATTGGAAGGGTGTTGGGCTGCAACACAAACGAGGCCTTCTCGGTCCCTCGGTTAACCGTTGGAGTATCAAACGAAGTCCAAATGGTACGAAACTTGACAGGCGGTCTACCGGTGTAAACCAAGGCCACTTGGCAAGTCTCGGTCCAATCCGGAAATGTTTAACCCCCACATACAAAAAGAGGTAGAAAGGACCACCGAAGGACATAGGAGCGCCGGAATGCAAAATGGACAACGGGGAAAATGCTCAGATGCATGAGACGAACACGTATGAGAATGCAATGCACATGATGACATGATATGAGATGTATGACAAAGGCAAAAACACATGGAGACAAAAACCCAACACCGAGGAAAATAAAATAACTTAGGCCGGAAACGGCAAGAGTTGGAGTATAGATAAGGTAAATTACATCCGGGGTGTTCCAACACTCCACCACTACGAAAGGATCTCGTCCCGTGATCTAGGTCTGGAAAAACGTCGGGTACTCAGAACGGAGGTGATCCTCACGTTCCCAGGTGGCTTCACGGTCAGAATGGTGTGACCACTTGACTTTGAGAAATTTGATTGACTTATTGCGAGTCTTGCGCTCAGTTTCTTCAAGAATAGCAACTGGGTGCTCATGATAAGAAAGGTCTTCTTGGAGATCAATGTCTTCGAAGTTGATGGTGCGGTCAGGGGTCTTGAAGCACTTGCGGAGCTGAGAGACATGGAACATGTCGTGCACGTTTGCAAAGCTGGAGGGAAGCTCGAGTTTATAGGCGAGATCGCCTCTCTTACTGATGATCTTGAAAGGACCCACGTATCTAGGGGCAAGCTTCCCTTTGATACCAAAGCGATGAGTACCTTTCATTGGAGAGACCGGAGGTAAACATGGTCTCCGATCTCGAAAGCCAAATCACGATGCTTACTATCATAGTAGCTCTTCTGGCGCGATTGCGCTGCTTTGAGGTTATCACGAATGACTTTGCACATTTCCTCTGCCTCTGTGATCAAGTCATTTCCAAGAAGTTGGTGTTCACCCGCCTCTGACCAGTTGAGAGGAGTACGACACTTCCTGCCATAGAGAATTTCAAATGGGGCCTTGCCCGAACTCGCTTGAAAGCTGTTGTTGTAGGAGAACTCGGCATATGGAAGACAATCTTCCCACTTCATACCGAAAGAGACAACGCAAGCCCTGAGCATATCTTCAAGAATCTGATTGACACGCTCAACTTCATCGCTAGTTTGAGGATGAAAAGTTGTGCTGAAACGGATGTTGGTACCCATGGCCTTCTGAAAAGAATCCCAAAACTTGGAGGTAAAGATGCTGCCACGATCTGAAGAGATCAACTGCGGAATATCGTGTAGAGAGACAATCCGAGAGGTATAAAGCTCTGCCAATTGAGCTGCTGTGATAGACTCTTTGATAGGCAGGAGATGAGCCACTTTAGTGAGTTTGTCGATGACAAAATATAGCATCATTGCCACGCTTGGACTTTGGAAATCCCATCACGAAGTCCATCTCAATGTGGTCAAACTTCCATTCTGGAATGGCAAGAGGTTGGAGGAGACCAACTGGTCGTTAGTGTTCTGCCTTCACTCTTCTGCAGACATCACATTCATTCACGAACTGAGCAATCTCACGCTTCATTCGAGTCCACCAATACACTTGCTTGAGGTCCTGGTACATCTTTGTACTTCCAGGGTGGATAGAGAGGAGAGAATTGTGAGCCTCATTCATAAGGACTTTACGAAGGTCACCTTTAGGCACCACAATGCGATCCTCAAAGAAGAGAGTATCCTTGTCATCAAGGCGATAGCACTTGTACTTGGATTGACTCTTGGCAATCCCAATCTTCACCTTCTTCACCATAGCACCAAGAAGTTGAGCCTCGTGAATCTGATTTTCCAAAGTAGGAGAGACTTGAAGGTTGGCGAGGAAACCTTGAGGAACAACTTGCAGTTTGAGTTTGCGGAAAGCTTCACAAAGCTCAGGTTGGTAAGGCTTGAGAATCAGACTGTTGCAGTAAGCCTTTCTACTCAATGCGTCAGCAATTACATTGGCCTTGCCTGGAGTATATTCAATGCTCGGATTATACTCTTGAATCATTTCGACCCAAGAGTCTGCCTGAGGTTGAGATTAGGCTGAGTGAAGATGTACTTGATACTCTTGTGGTCAGTGAAGATGTCCATTTTTCTTCCCAATAAGAGATGTCTCCAAGTCAAAAGAGCATGCACAACTGCCGCCAACTCGAGGTCGTGAGTGGGGTAGTACTTCTCGTTGGGCTTCAACTGGCGAGAGGTATAAGCCACAACTTTCTTCTCTTGCATCAACACTGCACCAAGACCTTGAAGAGAGGCATCACAGAAGACCTCGAACGGTTTGGATTCATCAGGAGGAGTCAAACTAGAGCAGTGACTAATTTTTCTTTCAAGGTGTTGAAAGCGATGTCACATTCTGGAGACCAAACGTACTTCACGTGCTTCTGGAGAAGGTTGGAAAGAGGATTCGCGATCTTTGAGAAGTTCTCAACAAACCTTCGACAATAGCTTACGAGACCAAGGAAGCCGCGGAGTTGCTTCACGTTCTGAGGTGGTTCCCAATTCACAATTGCAGACACCTTCTCAGGATTCACCGCTATGCCCTTGGCAAAAATGATATGCCCAAGATAGAGAACCTCATCGAGCCAAAACTCGCACTTTGCAAACTTAGCGTAGAACTGATGTTCTCTGAGCTTATCGAGCACCAAACGCAAGTGCTTGGCATGATCTTCCTTGTTCTTGGAAAAGACCAAAATGTCATCGAGGTAGACCAAGACGAAGTCATTTGTGTAGGGGTTGAAGATGAAGTTCATCATGCGAGAGAAAGTCGGCGGAGCGTTGACGAGGCCAAAAGACATGACAGTGTATTCATATGAACCATATCTTGTTCTGAAAGCCGTCTTTGGATAGCCCATACGGAGATCAAGCTTGGAGAATACTTGAGCAACTTTGAGTTGTTCGAACAGCTCCTTGGTGTTGGGAAGTGGGTACTTGTTCTTTATAGTCTTCTTGTTCAATGGACGGTAGTCGACACAGAGTCGGTCCGTTCCATCCTTCTTCTTCACAAAAAGAACTCCACAACCCCACGGAGAAGAACTAGGTCGGATGAGACCCATTCGCTCTTGAATATCGAGTTGCTTCTTCAGCTCCTTCAACTCTTCATGTCCAAGCTTGTAAGGACGTTTGCAAATAGGTTCCGTGCCAGGCTCAAGATCGATGACGAATTCAACTGGCCGGTGCGGAGGCATTCCTGGAAGCTCTTCTGGAAAGACGTCTTGATATTCGCAAACGACTGGAATTTGAGAGATGGCATCCAGTTCACCCTTCTCATTGAGAGAAAACAGACGAATGGTATCATCACGAGCAGCAAAGACAATTACATCCTCAGACGAATGAGTCAATTGAATTTGCCTAGAAGCACAATCAAGCTGAGCCTTGTGCTTAGAAAGCCAGTCTATTCCGAGAATAAGATCAATATCCGAGTTACCAAGGACCATTGGGGAAGAAAGAAACTTGTAATCGCCCAACATGATAGTAACATCTGGAACCTCCAAACTTGCACTCAAACGTTTGCCAGGAGAAATGATATCCATTTGTTTGCCCAAATGAGAAGAAACGAATTCATTCTTGGCAAAAAATGGCTTTGACATGAAACAATGCGATGCACCAATATCAAAAAGTACTTTTGCAGGAACATCATTAACATGAAGGTTACCCATGATGACATCTGACGAGTCCTCTGCCTGAGCTACATTCATCAAGTTGACCTTGGTGTGCTTGGGGTTATGCTTGACCATAGCTGTACTTACAGATCTCACAGGAGGAGGAGGAGGGAGACACCTCTGATTGACATTTGTTGGCATAGTGACCCTTCTGTTGGCACTTGTTGCACGTGACATATGAAAGCGGACGGTGATACGGAGCACTTGATCTTGGAGCTTGAGACGAAGTCTTGTTCTGAAAGCCAGGGTTGGGTGGATGGGAAGATCCACTTCCACCTTTGCTCTTCTGCCGATAAGGCTGGCGGAATGGAGGAGGAGGAAGCCAATACTTTTGCTGCTTAGCCACTTGAGTTGAGGAAGAAGGAGTAGCATCTCTGACTCGCTTCTTGGAAGCATCGCACTTCAGTTGAGCAGTCTCTTGCTTCATTGCCATGTTGTAAAACTCATCGTACCTCTTGGGCTCAAAGAGGACGAGAGCTAGCTGGATTTCTTCTCTGAGACCACCCCTGAACTGGTATATCATGCTCTTCTTGTCAGGGACGTCTTGCTTAGCAAAACGGGCGAGCTTCTGAAACATTTTGTTGTACTCATAAAAAAACATAGTGCCTTGCTTTAGGTTGCGGAATTCCTCACGCTTGCTTTCAACCACACTTTGAGGAATATGATGAGCTTTGAAGTCTTGACGGAATTCATCCCAGGTAATCACACGGCCACCTCTGGAATCTTTGTAATGCTGAAACCATTCTGCAGCTTGGTCTTTGAGTTGGAAGGAGGCGAACATGACAAAGTCCTCAGGCTTGACGTTACTACACTCGAAATGCTTGCATATGTCCATGAGCCAATCATTAGCGTATGTTGCCTCAACACAATTGCTGAAGGTCTTTGGCTGGTTAGCAAGGAACTGGTTGAGTGTAGCAAACTGATTCTGATTGTTGCCATGATCCTGGTTCCCTGGGTTGCGCTCTTGAAGAAGTTGCATGATCAGCTACGTGTTTGCATTGGTAGCGGCCATCACAACTTGCCATGCCTCTGGAGGTGGAGGTGGTGGTGGCAGATCAGGATTCAGAGTCGTGCGCGTTGGAGGAGCCATCCTGAAGAGGTTGACATCTGTTAGCACATTGACAGACAAATATTGAAGATGAATCAAACGGATTGAAATTGCAACATAAAGTCTTCACATCCGAACCAAATGAATGAATGCAGTCCAATCGAAATGGTCACATTTCCATAAATTGAGAAGCCACTAAGAATTGAGGTAGAAGAATAAAAACAAGGTACGGACAAGAACGAATACTTGGTGAGGATTACCCAATCCCAAACCAAATATCCACGGAAGAAGAACTAGAGCTACCAGAATTCCCACCTATGAAACTCTCGAACCTTTCCGATTATGCAATCAGGTGTTGGGGATACAGGGGAAGCATAATATCTCACCCAAATCTAGCAAATCCTACATCCAGGTGTATCCATCCTTCAACACATACCCGAGAAACCTTCGGAAATCATTTACCTCAACCTTCGAAAAGCATCCGTTATACGAGTTATGGCAATACTCCCGAACTCACGCCCTAGTACTGGGTGGCGTCGAGGTTATCTCACCAACAACTGCATAAAAGAGATTTTCGATGTCGGCGAAACTCAGGTATTCTAGAATCTCAACGATAAAATTGTGACGACAACACCTCAGAGCTCAACTCCCCGGGACACTGCCACAACCCCTAAATGACAGGAGGCACCAAGAACAATGTTCTCGTCACAAATCAATCAGAACGATTCCAAGATACCCGCGTGATCCTAAATTTTTTTAGTGAAATTTGAGAAGAGAAGAGTCAAAACTCTACGTCAAGATGCCTTACCAGAGCGATGAAGGAACTGGGGAGTAAAAAAGAATTCCTAACTCTCCGATATATAATTCCTAAATGACTCGAAACATTTTTCTAGACTCAACAACGCCAACGATTCGATCAAGCAGGGGGCTCCTAAGGTCGGGGAAGACTCTGATTACCAACTTGTAACGCCCTCGATGCGGCTATATCTCCTACGTGTCGAAGCACGACTTAGAGGCATAACCGCATTGAAAGCAATGCCGCAAGTAAGGTAATCTTCACAACAACCCATGTAATAAATATATAAAAGGGGAAAGGATACATAGTTGGCTTACACTCACCACGTCACACAAATACATGAATAACATTACAATCATCCAATACACTCAGGGTCCGACTACGGTACCAAAATAAAAGATCAACCCCCACATGCGACAAAGTCCCTGATCGCCCCAACTGGGCACCACTACTGATCATCTGGGAAAGACACATAGTAACGGCGAGAGTCTTCATCGAACTCCCACTTGAGCTCAAGCACATCGTCTGGAACGGTATCATCGGTCCTTGCATCTGGTTTTGGAAGTAAACTGTGAGTCACGGGGACTCAGCAATCTTGCACCCTCGTGATCAAGACTATTTAAGTTTATAGGTAAGGCAAGGTATGATGTGGAGCTGCAGCAAGCGACTAGCATATATGGTGGCTAACATACGCAAATGAGAGCGAGAAGAGAAAGCAAAGCACGGTCGGGCAACTATGATCAAGAAGTGATCCTAGAACAACCTACGTCAAACATTACTCCAACACCGTGTTCACTTCCCGTTCTCCGCCGAGAAGAGACCATCATGGTTACAAATGCGGTTAATTCATTTTAATTAAGTTAAGTTTCATGTTATCTACAACCGGACATTAACAAATTCCCATCTGCCCATAACCGCGGGCACGGCTTCCGAAAGTTCAAATCCCTGCAGGGGAGTCCCAACTTAGCCTATCACAAGCTCTCACGGTCAACGAAGGATATTCCTTCTCCCGAGACATTCCGATCAGACTCGGCATCCCGGTTACAAGACATCCTCGACAATGGTAAAACAAGTCTAGCAACACCGGCCGAATGTGCCGACAAATCCTGATAGGAGCTGCACATATCTCGTTCTCAGGGCACACTCGGATAGGTCAAGCTACGAGTAAAACCAACCCTCGAGTTTCCCCGAGGTGGCCCCGCGGGCTGCCCAGTTCGGACCAACACTCAGAGGAGCACTGGCCCAGGGGTTTTTAAAAAAAGATGACCCTCGAGCTCCGGAAACCCAAGGGAAAAAGAAGCTAGGTGGCAAATGGTAAAACCAAGGTTGGGCATTACTGGAGGAGTTTTATTCAAGGCGAACTATCAAGGGGTTCCCATTATAACCCAACCGCGTAAGGAACGCAAAATCCAGGAACATAACACCGATATGACGGAAACTAGGGCGGCAAGAGTGGAACAAAACACTAGGCAAAAGGCCGAGCCTTCCACCCTTTACCAAGTATATAGATGCATTAAGATAACAAGGTAATAAGGTGATATCCCAACAGTAAACAATGTTCCAACAAGGAATGATCTCCAATCTTCACCTGCAACTAGCAACACTATAAGAGGGGCTGAGCAAAGCGGTAACATAGCCAATCAACGGTTTGCTAGGACATGGTGGGTTAGAGGTTTGACATGGCAATTTGGGAGGCACGATAAGCAAGTGGTAGGTATCGTAGCATAGGCATAGCAAAAGAGCGAGCATCTAGCAAGCAAAGATAGAAGTGATTTCGAGGGTATGATCATCTTGCCTGCAAAGTTGTCAGAGTTGACTTGATCCTCGTAAGCGAACTCAACGGTCTCCTCATTCGCGAACTCATCTCCCGGCTCTACCCAAACAAGAACAACAAGCAAACGGAACACAATCAACCACGTGCAATGCTCAAACAACATGGTGCAAACATGGTATGGTATGCAGGATGCGGTATGCGATGCATATGCAAGATTTGACAAGGAATGATTAAACCTGGCCTCAACTTGGAAATCCAAGAGTTCCACTGGAAAGATGAGGTGATTTCGGTTGAAATCGATATAAAGATCACCGGAATCGGATGCACGGTTTGGAAATGGCAAGCAAAACAAATATGGCACCGGTCTGCGATAATCAGCAAGTGACCAACTAAATGCATCAAGATAAATATGCTACAGCACTCAAACATGACAACAAAAATACATGGCAGAGATCCAATCATGAAGCGTGACAAAAGACGAACACTGAGCTACGGCTAATTCATCCATTAATAGGTTCAAACAAGCATGGCAAAAGTGCAAATGATAACAGGTTTCAGACTTAGTGAAATTAACACAAGTCTGGAATTTATCATCAGGAAGCACACTTTAGAGCATGAAACTACATGCTACAGGAACTTATCATGGCAAAGCAAGGCATGGCATGAAGCTACTCAAAGCACTTAACAAAAGTCCCTTAGTGACCTTGAGCCAAAAGGGATCAGAAAATACAATTGCAAGCATGTGAACATGGCAAAAACATAAACAGATTCAGACTTGGTGAAAAACATGAGCATGCAAATCAGTTAACGAGTAGGCATGTTTACGAGCTCGATGCACTCACTACATAGCATGGCATGACAAATTAAGCATACACCCATCAAGAATACATGGCAAAGAAGCTAGACATGGCAAGAACAACAACATAGCACGCATGGATCAATAGCAACATCCTCGGCAAAATCGCTAAACAAGTCAACAATCTACCAGGATTCACGATATAACAAAAGTAGAGCTCCATTGACTCAAGCTAGGTTGCTCCATAAATGCAAAAAAATACATGGATGGATAGAGCACCACAATTTTAACAAATCATCTTTACTGATCATCCTCAAAAGAGGCACGGATCACTAGGAAACAACATGAACATATGGCATAATAACAAAATCAGGACAAGGACTTAGTGAAATACTAAGTCCCTGAAAACAGCATTACCGATTACACTACTTTCCAAGCTTGTGCTAGTCACCAAAAATATCAAAAAAATACATGGAAAGCACCTCTGTAAAGATGGCATGGCATATAACATGTAGAGCTCAGGATCATAGCATGCACACATTAATCATGGAAAAAATGACAAAATGTCATTTGCTGAAACAGATCTGCCAAATTCATCACATAGCCCTCTTCCAACAGCATTTCGGGCATCAAGATGAGCTCAAATGAAAATGATGCAATGATATGAAATGATGTACTCGTCGAGACAAACATTTTGATATGCTACACGCACGAATCGGAGCTACAGATGCAGAGTTATACCATGTGCAAGAATGCAAAAGAAACTAGGGTTCGACGGAAAATTAGGTCAACCCGAGGACTCCCAGATTTGGATCGCCGGATCACTGTAGCTTCGCGCGTCGTGGTTCCCATGGTCGCTGGATTCGTCGCCGTAGACGATGGGACTTGCCGGAGTTTGGCCGGAGTAGGAGGACGACGGGGTGCGCCGGCGACGGAGAGGAGGGTGGCGGCGTCGGGTGCGGTCGCTGGAGCTGCGGCTGCTGGCGACGAGGGGCGGAGCGGCGATGGCGGCAATGGCGCGCGGCGGCGCCGGTGCGGTGACGGCTGCCGGCGACGAGCGGCGGGGCGATGGTGCAGGCGCGGCTCGCCGG